>NC_079908.1:4671151-4761316 GCF_024868665.1 Triplophysa rosa
CAGTTGTTATTGAACATTGGTTTTTGTGTTGAATGACATTTTGGTTAGCGTGATTTAACGATTATAAACCGCGGACCGACCGTGGGCCGCCAGCAAACATTAATGATAAACAAGTGGCTTAGCAGGGGACCACCGGCGGAAATATGGCAGCTGCCGCCGGTGGACTGCTGGAAAAACGATGAGCAAAAAGCCGGTGGCCCACAAGTGGTTCCCGCCGGTGGACCGCCAACTTTGCAACCGGCGGCCCGCAACTGGTCCGCCAGCCTTATGTTAGCTGGGGCGCTTTTATTGAGTAAATACAGACACTATAGCAACATATAGCCTATTATGAGAATATAAATCAGGGGTTCCAAAACAGAAGTATAATCAGTAGGTAGGCTATCTCATGGCACACCTTTTAATTAGAAAAAAATAGGGAAAAACACACATTCCAACACATTCACTCTCTATACTTTTAATTTTTCCTGTCATGAATTAATAAGTTTAATTGCCTTGAGTTTAAGTTTAAGAATAAGTTTAATTGCCCCCACAAAAAGATACCTTATTGTGGGGCTGCACAATTATGGCATACTTGTTTAAATTATTCCCCTTGATATTGTAAGTTTGATTAAATTTTTTTATTTTATTTTAATGTTTTAATAAACGCGGCCATATGTTTCACGCTGTGAATGCGCCGCTTGCACATCCAGTGTCCAAGCACAATATACGTGTGAAGTATATTGCTGGTGTAAACTTTTTTAATGCACCGCAAAAGCCAAGTGATGGCCCTCCTAATGACCCAGAGTTCGGGAACCCCTGATATAAATGTCCCTTTCAAAGACCAGTGTGAGTGTGGCGGGTTGAGGCATCATAGGTTACATTTTGGTTGTGGTTTAGTATTTCAAAATGATATAAACTATCTAGGGTTGGATTTAGTTAGCAATTTGGATTATTTTTATGAGATTCTATGAGGCCTATTAGTGTAAATGCAATTTCAACTATTTTGAAGTGCGTCTTTTATAACACTGCTATCTTATATAATGCAGTGAAAGTGCATGCATAGTGGATAATTAGATCGTCAAACACTCGATATCCATTCATTCAGAACCACCGCCATGGACAGCACCTGTTAACGTGGCACAGGAAAGTAACCTCATCCTAAGGCATAGTTCTGGGAACACACGTAGAAAAGGTATACCTGTGGTTAAGGTGTACCTTTTGACTCTTCGTAGCACGCTAAGAGACAACGTTATTGGGAAACGCAGCCTTGGTCATTTATTGGTAATGAAATTACCTGCCTGGAACGTGCCAGCTACGTTGTGAGTTGGTAAATCATGAAATTACCAAAAATGACCAATAAATTACACGTAACCGGTACGTCATGTGTTAGCTGGGATGGCGCCGGTAACATACCGCAGTTTTGTCTTTCTTCCTGTAGAGCTGCTTTGAAACAACGCAACAAAAAAGCGATATATAAATTAATTGAATTTAATTGAATTGAAAAGCGTCTGCCAAATGCAGACGCTTTTACCTATAAAGGTACCTTGGTTACCTATAAAGCATCGCGTTAACTTTAAAATCTTGCTTATTACCTATAAAGCCTTACATGGTTTAGCTCCTCAGTACTTGAATGAACTCCTTTTGTATTACAGTCCTTCACGTGCATTACGCTCTCAGGCGTCCTGTCAGTTGGTAATACCTAGAATTTCAAAATCAAGTGCAGGTGGTAGATCCTTTTCCTATCTAGCGCCTAAACTTTGGAATAGTCTTCCCTGCACTGTCCGGGAGGCAGACACACTCTGTCAGTTTAAATCTAGACTAAAGACGCATCTTTTTAATCTTGCATACACTACTCTTCCATAATATAAATCTTCTGAGGGTTTAGGCTGCATTAGTTAGATCAACCGGAACCAAAAACACAACTGATGTACTTGTTGCATCAAAGAGTACAGAACAGTACTCTACTCTCAGCCAGTCTTGTCTCATTGTTCCAAGGTTACCACAGCGAGCAGGATGCAGTTCATGGCCTGACCTGATGGTAGAGCGGAGAATGGGAAGTGGGGACCTGACAAGAGCTGAGATGATAGAGCTGGATAAAGAAGGACGCGGTCTCTTGACATGTCTTCACCACAAAACTTCAAATGCTATTAGATTATTAATGATAATCTTAAACTATAATTTATTTTATTATTAAGTTTATTTATTTTATTTAGCCTTGTTGTGCAAGTTCTCTGGAGCTTGTGCAGAGGCAGCAGCTTTTGCCAGAGGGGAACTGGAATCCCCTGGTTGGGCCTGGGTTCTCCTGAGGTTTTTTTTCTCGATTAGAGTTTTGGGTTCCTCGCCACCGTTTGCATACTGTTTTTGCACTATCTGCCTGACCGGGGGGGCTGCTTTAGAATCTTAAAGTTTTACTTAATTAATATTGCATATAGGAATTTATTATCTGTTATATTTGACCTGTGCTTCTCTCTCCTTTATCCTAAATGTGTGCTCTCACTGAGCGTGTGTGTGTGTGCGTACTTGTCTGTGTACGTACGTGTGTGTGTGTGTGTGTGTGTGTGTGTGTGTGTGTGTGTCTGTGTGTGTTGGTGCGTGTTGTGTGTGTGGAGTGTTTTGTGTGTGGGTGTGTCTGTCTTCTGTGTTTTCAACCTTTTCTTGTTTTTGCAGGTACAACTTTGATTGTTTTGCTTGTAGTCAATGTGTCTCATGTACAGCTGCTTTGTAACAATGAAAATTGTAAAAGCGCTATATAAATAAAGTTGAGTTGAGTTGAGTTGGGTGGCCAACACTCCAGACGCTTGAGCATGATGGGGGAGATACCTCACAAATGCCACCTCGTGGCGTTTCGCCTCCCGGAACCTGGTGACCACAGTGACCACAAGGTGAAATTGGGGCATCAAGGAGGAACGCTCGGTCCCTGTCCTTGATGCCCGTGAGGTTAAGCCACAGATGCCTCTCCGTGGTGACCAGTGCAGCCATAGAACGGCCGATAGCACGGGCCGTCTGCTTGGTAGCACGGAGAGACAGATCTGTGGCCCGGCGTAGCTCTGCAAACACCGTCTCATCAATCACCCCGTCAGTGCTCACATCATCCAGCAGGTCAGCCTGGTACGCCTGCAAAACCGCCATGGTGTGCAGGGCAGCACCAGCCTGACCAGCTGCCTGAAAAGCCTTCCCCACCAGTGCAGATGTAAGCATGCAAGGCTTGGTGGGGAGAGAAGACTTTTTTAGGGACGACGATGTCCCAGGGGAGAGACAGCTCGCGAGCGTCTCTTCCACCCGGGGCACCGTCGTATACCCCATGGTTTCGCACCAACGATAGTCAAATAAATCGACGTCGATGGCACAAACACACGGGAGGAATAAGGCTTCTGCCACGAGCGAGATAATTCGCTGTGGAGATCCTCAAAAAGGGGAGAGCGCGATGTTGCGGCCCCTCCCGGCCACCAGACAGATATCTGTCATCTAGCTTTGAGCCTCTAGGGGCCTCTTGCTCCTGCGGCCAGTCGAGCTTGAGGCGGTCGACTGCCTTAGTCACCGCCCCGAGAAGCTCCTCAAGCGCCGCGTTGTCGCGAGAGGAACGTCCCGAGACGGCACTATCCAACCCCGCAGAAGCAAGAGATGCCTCGTCCTCCGCCCGATCCGAAGAAGCGCCGGCGCACGCTTCGGATTCGGACGCGAGGACATCGCGGTTTGGCGAGCGCACTGGAGACGCGGACGGACCCGCCTCTCGTAAGTCAAACCGCGAACCCCAGGACGAGGAAGAGGCGGCTCGGTCTCTCTTAAAAAACGAGAGCCGAGCACGAAGAACTCGGATGCCGAGAACATCACAGCGTTTGTACTCTCCCTCAAGCCCCAGGGCAGCATGGTCAGCCCCCAGGCACTCAAAGCAAAACTCATGCTTATCAAGATCGGAGAGGAGCCTCTCACAAGGAGGCACACATCTCCGATCTGAATCAGACATGATAATGTAGTTTATGTATTTAGGCTAAGTGACAATGTGCTTAGTGGCTAAATGTACATAAACTACTTCGCTAAGCTTGCTTTCTTTAGCAAAATAAGAAAAGAGGGAGACTTCTCCCTCACACACATGCACACAAAACGGTCCTTGAAGACAAAAGAACCTTAAGACGCGTCCGCTTTCACGCGTATTTATAACCTGCAGGTGCTGGTGTAATCAGCCACGTCACCTGCCGAGGTTATTTAAAGCCAAAAAATTTGGCGTGTTTGACACACGTGCTTCACAACCGGTCGAACAAAGACTGTTCTCCCATAGCGTTTGAAACGCAGCATCGAGTGTAGCTTTTGAAACGGAACAGTGTTTTCTTGAGTTGGGCTCTTGACCCTTGACTTTTATAGGGTTTTTTTTAGCATGCTGTATCTGTGTGCTTTTAAAGTACATTCGTTATGGCAATGCAGTGTGAAACTTTGTGTCTGATCATTTTTAGGTAAATTCTAACTTCTCTGAATAATATTTAAAGTTGAATTATTCTTTTCGATTATTTGTTATTAATATTTAATTAAGTAGACCTTGGAACCTTAAGTCAATCCTATTATGTCACAATTTGCATTTACTCAATTTTATTATGTAACTTTTAAGCAATAAAATTGATTGAAATTTACTAATTTCTAATAAGTTGTATTTAATTAAAAAATTGCTTGTAATCTGTTGCCATCATTTTATTGAGTAGATGTAAGGTATTACTTTTTACAGTGTATCTACTGTAATTGTGCAATGTATTTAGCACGTTCTATGGAACATAAAAAAAGTTCAAATTAAAAGTAAAAAAAATGCTGTATGTGTTTGTTGAACCACATTTTATTACACTTTTGGGTAATGTGGAGGTGGCAATTTCAAGTTAAGTTTTTAGGGCCTATGTAGGCCTATTAGATTTCTAGCTCCAAACAAAATGTTTCTTGTACACATACATTACCAGCACTTTATTAATAATAAACACAAAGTTTGTTCATTATGATTATGAAACTTTCAATTAACGATAAAGGGAAGAGCTAATCAATCCAATTTCTCAGCACATCAGGCATTCAGTTTCTTTAAGTATTGCCTTCTTCAGTTGTTGGAACATATGATAGGCAGTGTGTAATATATAAAGTTTGTAACAGCCTTAAAACCTTTAATCTCACATGGTTCCCCTAAATAATTAGAGGGTAGTTCACAATAGTCTCAAAGAAGAAACCATGGCTGCACTAAACAGCAGCAGGAGAAAGACAAAGACACTGACAACCACCAACTAAGCATTTTGACCATTTCTCTCTTAAACACAACATTTTTACTTTGCATAAAATGTGGAGTAACTTTAATACAGCAATCCAGCAACAAACAAGCATCCCTTGTTGGAACCAACAACTTGCCCATACTATAATCTTTTTATTCTTTACTTTATTACTGTATGTTCAATCATTTAATTTTTATTGTACTGTATCTTTTATTACTTTCGTTTAGTATTTTAAAAGATTTAAACAACCAAAAACATTAATTTAATAATAAATAAAAACTTAAGTCATAAATAGGCGTGTTTAGGTGTAAGCGCAATTCTCCGGCTATCCTGCAGGTCACATCATAAATCTGTCTTCTTACGATGCACTTAGGGCTTTACTATTGCAGCTTTACATACGTTTAGGCAGTGGTTACGGAAGAAAAATAAATAAATATGAAAAATAGAAACATTATAATATATGGAATGCATATTATTCCGATTTTTCTCCAAACGATGTACGTTTATGAAACTTAAGTGAAATATATAATTTGTTGGATTGTCAACCATAAACTGTCGAAGTGTCGAACCCCTATAAAAAATATAGAATCCATCACATAAAAAAGGAGTTCCATTAGCGATCTCCATTAAAACCATTACAAAATTCCTTCTTTTGCAGTGTGATTAGGCATTGTTCCATTATGATTTAAAAGTGTTCTTTTGGTTCCCATCTGCCAGGTAACATCCCACCAATAGCATCCATCACATACCAGTAGACACCAGTATGTAGTTTTCATTAAAACTAATACAATTCCTATTAAATCCAATACATTTTCTATTGTGTTTTGGGCAGGGATGTTGTTTGTTTTTCAGCAGGGATTATTTAATTGCAATATTACAGTATGCTGCCATTAAACAAGTTATGTATTTAACAATTCGTGTATTCAACAATTATTCATTTATTTCTAAATTAATATTTTTTATAGTATCATAAATAATAAATGTTATAACGTTTAGGTGTCATTTTGCGGTTGTCCTGCAGGTGTCTTTGTTTTGTGTTAGTCTGTGTCAGGATAGGTAGATCCACGAGGAATTTTAAGAGCTGCTTAATTTACGATGCTTTGGGGAGACAGTCAACGATGATTTGTAAGGTACTTTTTAACGATCAGAACTTTGAGGATTTTGCTATAAGACTGAAACTTACAGATCTGATTGGGTCAGAATGCAGGGACTTAGCACTCGCGCTCACGCGTTTTCGGTGGAGTCTTTGTTAAAAAGTTGTGAGAAAATAATGAATGAAACTCAGAAGTGTATGTCAGACAGTGATAAAGATACACTATCTGTCATCGACGAACAGGGTTAGTTTACTATAATGTCCAATATGTTTGTTTTATTGCTTGTGTTAAACTATATTCGTTTATTTTTCGTTGACTTCTGTAGATAAACAAAACGACAATAATATCAAAATCACTGAGACACGAAGAAAACTCATGAGAACCAAACGTAAGTCTGCAAGAGAAGTGCTAGTGGATCTTCAGGGCTCTGATCTGTGGAGGACATTTCATGAAATCGGCACGGAGATGATCATCACCAAGACTGGGAGGTAATTGATATTAATTTAAATATTTAATTAAATATTTCCATTGCAGTGAACCCTGTACTCTATGCAATAAGTAGACTACTGTAATCACCAGTCTTATTAAGTAATGTAACTCAAAACATGTATATTTAGGCAGAGTGTCTAAAACGTTAAAACTATGTATTTAACTCCAATTTGCAAATTAAATATTTATTCGGAAACACTTTATTTTACAGTGCCCTTGTTACACGTTACATATTTACTATAGTATTTACTATAAATTATGCATAATTATGTGTAAGTAACACTGAACCAAACATAATCCTAACCTAAGTACAGTTAATTTGTATTACTCAGTACTTAAATGTATAATTACACTGTAACACGGGCAATGTAAAATAAAGTGTAACCATTTTTTCTCCTTATTTAAATTACATTAGCTGAGATCACTTGTCATATATTCTTCAACCTCATCAGACATTATAAGAGAAAACTCAAAATGCAAATGAAAATGGAGGTAGCTAAATGAAGGGTGGCTAATAATTGTGTCCAGTGTTTATTAGAGAAAAAAACATTTATTTCACAATGTGATTTCCCCATACCTTCAATTGCTTTACTTCAATTTCTTTATAAAACTTCAAAGGAGAAACAATGCAGATTTATTTTCACAGCTGCGAGATTGAATTAAAGTGTGTGTGTGTGTGTGTGTGTGTGTGTGTGTGTGTGTGTGTGTGTGTGTGTGTGTGTGTGTGTGTGTGTGTGTGTGTGTGTGTGTGTGTGGANNNNGTGTGTGTGTGTGTGTGTGTGTGTGTGTGTGTGTGTGTGTGTGTGTGTGTGTGTGTGTGTGTGTGTGTGTGTGTGTGTGCGTGTGCGTGTGTGTGTATCTGTTATACAAATTTATCAGGAGAATGTTCCCCTCTATCCGAGTGAAAGTACACAATCTGGATCCATTTCAGCAATATTATATCGCCATGGACATCATGCCTGTGGATTCCAAACGATATAGGTACTATAAACTGAGCTAGACTTTAATGCAAATACACATGTAAAAATGACTAAACGAATTACACATCTGAAGAAACAAAAGTATGTTTACCAGGTAAATATAATTTCTATTGCTGTTTGCAAAAATTTTTTAGTTTTCTCTTTCCTATTCTTTCTTCCTATTCTGATTCCTTTCTTTCTATTTCAGATTTGCTGTTGTGTTGTCTGACTTGGTAGTTTTTTAAATTTATTGTTAAGCACTTATTGACCACCATATGAACGTAATGTTTTTTTGTAATATTAAATACATTTTCTAATATTGCATTATTATATTGTATCCCACAGGTATGTGTATCACAGCTCACAATGGATTGTGGCTGGAAACACAGATCATTCTCTTATCGCCACCCGTTTGTACATACATCCAGACTCGCCATGTTCAGGAGAGAAGTGGATGAAACAGGTGATCAGCTTTGACCGTGTTAAACTCACCAACAATGAAAGAGATGAGAGTGGCAATGTGAGTTTCTTCTTATTTACTGCATATCACCACAACAGTGCAACGATTGATTGAGCACAGAAAATAAAATGTCCAATGCAATTTGAAATTCAGATCATCCTGCAGTCCATGAACAAGTACAAGCCACGCATACACATTACTATGCACAGCCATCACATCGACCTGTCACAGATGCATCCATCACTGCCAGCAGAAGGCGTGCACACTTTTACCTTTCCTGAGACTCAGTTTACCACTGTTACAGCCTATCAGAACCAACAGGTAAGATCATAAAACACTTCTATTTATTCTCTCCTGAAGTACTACACTGAAAAAAGGGTTTCATTCAACCAATTAAATTTTTTAGGGTAAGGAGTCTATATTTTATAACTTAAGCCAATGAAAAATAATAAAGAAAAGGTATATATTTTAATTGGCTCAAGTTATAAAATTTAGATGTGAATCCTTACCCTAAAATATTTTAATTGGTTGAATGAAACCCTTTTTTTTATAAACTGAGAGCAGAATGTCAAAACTTCAATACATTGTATTTTCTTATTTGGGGATCTGATATCATATTGAAAACCTGGCATCTTTCTTTTAAATGAACCGGGATATAAACAGAAAGTAATTTTGGTGTTCCACACCCCTTTTACTCTAACTTACACACAGGCTTGTGCCGGTATCAAATTTCCATGCTGCGATTAATTGATTAAGGTTTCATCGCGGTAAACGGTATTATGGCAGTATTCAATTCTATGAGAAATGCAGGTTGAAAATATAAACCAATTTCAGTGTTTTCCTCTTGATAACAACTTTATTTTAAATAATAAAGAGAACCTCAAACATTTAAATATAAATAAAACAACACACAGTAATGATGTATAAAGTGAGTTTATTCAAACAGAATAAAGTGCAAACTGCAAAAGAACAACTTTTGTTAACTGCTTTTAAATATACTTATGTCTGTACAACGCTAGTACTACAATTCATGTTACTATTATTATTATTATTATTATTGTTGTTTGAATAACAAGCCAAGCCAGTGTGTTAACTATTATAGCAAGCTAAACATTTAAAAACAGCAAATTCACTCGCACCTTGAGACAGTGTATGACTTTATTGCGTTCCATCAACGTATCATTAAAAATAATTATTCTGCCACACTGTCAAATTTCATTACTCGGCTTACTTTTAACCCAAAATATTTCCAAACCTCAGACTTCACCCTTTTAGAAGGGGGATAAATCGTCGGTAGCGTTCCTCCTTCCGCCATGCTTCATCTCCGTGTGTATGGCGTTATTATATGGCGTTATTATAATGACAAATGTCGCGAGCGCATTATTACAAGGCGAGAGCGCATTCTTGTCATACGAGCGCGCGAATCTCTCCGCTCGCACGCCGATTTCCTTTGCTCGTGCACAAAACTGGACGCGCGCTTTCAACTATACGCTGCTCTCTTATGAATTGTCTCTCCTCTCGCTCAGTGAGCGTGTGCGCACTCAAAATGCGTTCCGTGCGTCCACGAATCCTTCGGTACTCTTGCTCTCGAGAGGTCCTCCTGTGTGTTCCAGGCATTATAGGCTGTCAAAAGTAGTCAACCAATCAGGGATAGGCTTCCACGGCGGGCCAATGAAAATGCGACCTCTTAACTACAGTAGGCCTAATTGTTAAAAATGCTTGATGAAGAGTTGTTTTTCGTGTTCTTTTCTACAAAAGTGTCATGTTAATGTGTAATTCTTGTAAAATAGTATATTGTAAATTGCTGGGTTTCATTCTTATAAAATCTTTTAATATATAAATCTTTTAATGAGTGGATTCTTGCGTGTGGGTAGGTGGGTGGATGGGGGGCACCATGAGGTCTTAATATGCCTCTGGATCCACCACGTTCTCAGGTAACAATTTTAATATATTTGATGCAACATTATTCATCAAATGTATATTATAAATGAACGGTAAGGGAGCGTTTGGTATATTGCATAGAAGTTCAGTTGTGTGCCCTGAACTTCTGGAACACTGAATGCAGAACACTTACAGTGTGTGTCTGCAAACGCATTAAATGCATAACCAAATAGGTATAGAATATTATATGATATTTCCAAATGCTCCAGTGCTATTATTGTTTTGATATGTACCGTTACTTGTAGTAAATATTATTTTAGAATAAAGCTAACTTAAGACACCAATCTAAATTGTTCGGTAATCAATTTAGTACTATTTTGACAATATTATGTTTAGTGTAGGACATGCATGAGGACCACATGAACTTGAGGGTGTTGGCCTGTTTTGTCTGAATAACATGGTAGTTAAACTGATGTTTATATGTAGCCTACAAAGCATCCTAATGCCCCGTTCATTTCTAATACACATTTGACTAATAATGTTGCATCAAATATATTAATATTGTTACCTGAGAACGTGGTGGATCCATCTCGCTTCGTTGAAAACGTCGAGTCACTTTCAACCAATAAGATGCCATGTAAAAGGTCGCGTTTTCATTGGCCCGCCGTGGAAGCCTATCCCTGATTGGTTGACTACTTTTGACAGCCTATAATGCCTGGAACACACAGGAGGACCTCTTGAGAGCAAGAGTACCGAAGGATTCGTGGACGCACGGAACGCATTTTGAGTGCGCACACGCTCACTGAGCGAGAGGAGAGAAAATTCATAAGAGAGCAGCGTATAGTTGAAAGCGCGCGTCCAGTTTTGTGCACGAGCAAAGGAAATCGGCGTGCGAGCGGAGAGATTCGCGCGCTCGTATGACAAGAATGCGCTCTCGCCTTGTAATAATGCGCTCGCGACATTTGTCATTATAATAACGCCATACGTGTGGTACTGTTTACATCAGAGTGCGCACGCGTCTTTTTGCTCAGCAGCGCGCGCACACACACGTAGGCATCTCCACACGGGGAACGGGATCGTTTAGAGTTCGTATTCCTACGCAGCATACACGCAGTGTACTTTTATCCGGTTGATGAAAAATAAACAAATACACGTTCAAAAAAATCTATATATTTTCGCGGTATTTGAAAGTGCCCGCGATAACAACATCGTGCTAATCCATTACCGCAATTTATCGCATTACTGAATATCGGCACATGTCTACTTACACAGCATAATTTGGGTTTAAGTTATGCTTAAATTGTTCCCAAAAGACTCCATTATTTACTCAAATCTTTTTAGGAACAGAAAGTGACAAATTAGGGTGCCAAGTCGTCATGTTTTATTGAAACTTTTTTGTATTGAGGCAGTTGAAGAAATGGAGAAACATTAGTACTGACATATTTTCTGTTATGTTTAAGATAACAAAATTGAAGATTGAGAGAAATCCATTTGCGAAGGGCTTCAGGGACTCAGCACGAAACAGGTATTTGAAGTTGTTGCCTATATAAACCGTTTATATTAAACATATATCAAACAAAGCTTTCTAATCATTTTTCATATTGAAATCATTAGGTCAGAATAATTGCAATTATGCTATAGTTACAAACTAATATTATGAGTTTTGAGTAGGTTATAATGAATAAGAATTAACTGTATATTAACTGTGGATTAAATGTATTTTAGGGGTATATTGGATGGGATTCTGCATTCATACCCATGGCACAGCCCTTTCAACCTTGATTTCAAACCTTTTGCTGTGGAGCTGCAAGGTATAAAGTCTACCTACTTTAATAGTCAATTTGTATTGTCTCAGTAATGCAGGTAATACCGAAATGTTAAAGGTGCAGTGAACTAGGACCACAATTTTAACCCGAGCTTTTGTTATATAAGAGGGAATCATATTCAAGCGAACATCCTGTAAGTGTCAGACCTGAAAACGCCCTTGTTACTGAAATAACAACTGTTATTGACACAAGGCTCAGCGAACGGCAGGTCCTGGAATGCACCTATCTATGACATAGATCTATCCTCCACAGAAGAATATCAACACCTACTTCTCGAGCCCCGACTGATTCACGTATGACAGTACTGAACACAAGCTGCACAGAACCAGATAGATCGAGTGTAAGCATCATGCCGTTAAAGATCGCAAAATATTGTGCAGTGCCTGGTTGTGGAAGAACACAGTCGCTGCATAACCTTCCTTCGGATTCCGACAATAGGAATGCGTGGTTGAAGTTCATTTTTAAAGATGTTCCAGCTCACGTGGGGAAAACATTGAGCGTTTGTTCGCTTCATTTCAACGCGGATTCCTTGAACAAGTCTTTGCGGAGAGACTAAAATTAAAAAGCAGTGCTGTGCCATCAATATTGGATCGGATAGGAATGGTGCAGCAATCTTATGTGAGTAAAACATATTTGTACTATGCGTCACTATTGCTTTGTTAGAGATCGCTTGATATGCCCAGATAGTATTACCTGGGGACCTCTAGTCATTTGTAATGATTGTAATCGGCATCGCTGTGATTTGGCAGGCTCATATATCATTTTTCAAGGTTTTATCCACAGTTTGGATGACAATAATGGAGGCTGTTTTGAAGTGTTTTGATATTATTTCTGGTGCTAGGTAATATCCATTTCTGCCAACACTGTCATTTTGGCCGGGTGTCTACCCTTTGTTTATTTATCATGAAAACTATAACATTTGAGACCCGCGATCGCGGTGATCTTCTGTCCGCTTCAAGGGTCTTAAATGCTGATATGTACGGTCATATATCACTAAACACCATACAACTATAGGCTATACAAACTATACGCAAAGCCTTGCCATCACATCCGGGAAATAAGTCCGTAAATTTGAGTAAAATCACATTACGTAAAGTTACGTGTCTAACCAAATTCACAGAAGGCTCCAACTAAGTCAACTACGCAAGCTGCTATCCAATCATAGCAGTGGGCGTTTACTTCCAAGTCTTCTATGTGGCCCGCCATTAAAAACCGAGCGTTTCTCCAGCCGGCCTCAAAACCAGGGTAGAAAATAGCCTATTACTTATTGATTTTGATGTTTTCGAATGTAAAAACCATGCAAACGTCATAAGTAGACACCAGACAATAGTATGAAACAATAAAAACAGCCAGTTCACTGCACCTTTATAATCAAGAGTTTGAATGGAGGGAGCCATCTCACATTGTGTTTGGCTTAATGCAGGCAGTTGTGAATCTTCAGCAAGTCTCTGCATCACTTCAACGCTAAAAGCCTTTTTGCCCAACCCCTGCTCTACAGTAGCCCATCCCATCACATCAGGTCCAAATTGCTTTCCTTCAAGCAATTTTCTAACATACAGAGCCTACTGCAACCCCGGCCTTGATAGGCTCAGTGGTTACATGGGATTGCATCCCCTGTTAGACCTTCCCTGCAAGTCTATGCTGCAGGTAAATCCTGCAGGATTCTTTCAGGACAGATCTTCCCATGCTTCCTTTCCCACATATTTACACCAGCTGCACCTCTGGAGACTATCAAGCTCAGAATAACAAAATGTTATCTGCCATTTTTTCTCCCCACCTATATACAGTATATATATAGTATTAAAGAGATAGTTTACCTTCATGTCATAAGCTCATGTAATTTCTTTCCTTGTTCATCAGAATTAACATGGATATTCTTTTTTATCCTGGTTTCTGTCCTTACAATGTGAGTGTATGATGCCTGTACCTTTCCAATGCTTCAAAAGTACAAAAAAAATTAATAAAACAATTACCTCAACCCATGTCATTTTCAAGTGTTTTGAAAGCATACAAATGAGTTTGTGGAAAACAATATAAACATGAATATCATGGACCTGTGCAAATTGATATTTTCAAGTTAAAGCATAGCATTGTTTTTTAATAAATATGAACTTGTTTTGCATTACTTGATGCCTGAAAACACACAAATAAATTTGACCAGTGACCAACTTACCTTTAGGAACTTCATATATATATATATATATATATATATATATATAACTTCATATATTCATAAGTAAAATATTATACATTCATCAATGGTTTATTAAATTCATTGCTAATACTTGTTTGTTGTTTTAAACCAGACATGATCAAATGTGGAAATTGTGGTGGAATCCCATCTGAGGGTTTTTCCCCCCAAAATCATTAAAAACCACACTAATGTAATGTAGTAGTATAATGATGTATACTTAAAATAGTTGTATAAGTAGAAAAAACAAGTGAAAATAACTGTGTAAGTAGAAAAACAAACATGGGACAAAAAAATGTGTTTCAAGTTTAGACACTTTTTGAGTTTCCCCTCCCCTGCTTCACAGAGCTTTGGTCCACTAACTGCTTTCCCCAATTATCTTACCTTTGCTACACACATAATTACGGTGGGAAGGAATGAACAAAGTTTGTCAGTAGTTGTAGAACTCCAGTAGGTTCACTTTAAACATCCGATTAAGCGATTCTCTTTAATATTGTCATTAATAACTTTATCATCATTTTTAGTCAAAACAATGTATTTTTACATGAGTTTACTGACTGGCCGCACTAGTCTCATCCAGCACCATATTGAGACTAAGCCGGGCGTGGTAGTGCGCAGCCGGCCGTATCGATTACCTGAACACAAAAAAGTGGTTCAGACGTTATTGAAGGTACAATGCGGGATGTTTTGTATGATCTATTAACAGAAATGCAATATAACATACAAAACTGTGTCTTTAGATGTGTATAAAAACCTTACGTAATGAAAAGTTATGTTTTTATTACCTTAGAATGAAACCAGTTGTATCTACATAGGGAGCAGGCCTATCTACTGTACATGGAATTTGTTATGTAGCGCAGCCATGTTTTGTACAGTAAGCTCTAACGGACAAACAGCTCTACAGAGCGTGTTTCGTATATGTTGGTCTTCTTCGTGTGTTTTTTTAGACGCAGCTTGCGTCATCACTGAGTTGAAGACGCACAAAGTAGTAAGTCATAGTACGGAGAGGAGGAGTAGTCGTCGTCTAGCTGAAGCAATTGATTGTTCTGTCTTAGAAGTTTTGATAAAATGGAGGACCATGGGTATTGTGCACAAGAGCCGACAGAGCATGAATCTCCGTCGTCAAAGAAGCGCAAACGTGATGCTGCCAGACGAATTAGAGACAAACGGCGGCAGAAATCCAGGATAAACATCGGTGTATCTATTTCCAGATGGAAGGCACTGTTGAAAGACAAATGTTTTCAAGGCGATGCCGAAGTTGCCTGTTTTCTGCTAGACTGGTAAGATAATTCAACATTTTCAATGTTT
Source organism: Triplophysa rosa (assembly GCF_024868665.1). Lineage (NCBI taxonomy): Eukaryota > Metazoa > Chordata > Actinopteri > Cypriniformes > Nemacheilidae > Triplophysa > Triplophysa rosa. The sequence goes on from NC_079908.1 coordinate 4,686,573, forward strand.
ACCAAACAACTGTTTTGTTGAAACGGTAACGTTATCATTTTATACAAATGGCCATATAACCTCTGAATAATAATGTTTTTCCTTCCCTGCGGTACGTACTCCGGTTGTTCCTGACTTTACAAAGGGGGAGACAAACGTCTACTAACTTACACCTAACTGCCTATGTCGCTGTCAGATCAAACGCTTTGAACAGCGTTGCTATTTATGATTAGCTACCTTTAGTTACTTCACTACTCTCAGTGTGTACTTTCGCAATAGAATACATGTTAAATGATTAATTACGTTAATATATTGCCTTACCTTTGTAAAGAAACATCGTTGCTTGTATCACTGCTATCCGCTGTCTCAGTAGACGACATCTTTTTTTTACTGTTGCGGCCACCGTTGTACTTCGAAAGGGAGGGGTGAGCAAATGACTCAGAGATTCGTTGCAAAACTATAATACAACGCTAGTGGCCTCTGATTTTCAAGAATTGCGCCTTTAAGCGCCATGCTAGATATGGGAGTAATAGAGGAGTCCAGCAGCGATTGGGCGAGCCCAATAGTTTTGGTACCTAAAATGGACGGCTCAGTGCGATTCTGCATGGACTATCGCAAGGTGAATGCTGTGTCAAAATTCGACGCATATCCAATTCCGCGGGGTTGACGAATTGCTTGATCGGCTCGGCTCGTTTTTATTCGACCCTGGATTTGACAAAAGGATATTGGCAGATCCCCTTATGTACTTTATCCAAAGAAAAGACAGCTGTCACCACTCCATTTGGATTACACCAATTTGTCACCATTCCTTTCGGCTTATTCGGAGCTCCGGCCACCTTTCAGTATCTCATGGACCGCATACTTCAGCCGCACGTTGCTTACTTGGATGATATCATCATCTATAGGCAGGGCGTAGCCAGAACTTTTTTTTAGAGGTGGCCAGGTAAGACCCAGTGATTTTATTAGGGTGACCAAAAAATCCTTACAGACAGAAATTCTTTAACTTCTACTGTAATTTACACCAATTCTTCAATTACACATAGTTTGCTGGTCAAAAACATACACAAAGAACGTAAAGTAAACCATTTATTTGCAATGCTTTCATGTGCTAACATTATTTTAAAATAATTTGCTAGCTATCATTTGCAGTAAGTTAGCTTTTTTTTATATAGAAAATAAACATTGCAGTACCCCAACTTAAACTTTCGCGAAAATGTAATTAATGAATGAAATCCAGTTAAACAAGACTGATTTTACTGACCTGATCCTCCTGCTCGCAATGAACTTCCATGGTACACAGACAGCTAGTACACTGTCAAGAAGCGGTTAGCAGCTGTTCAGCTATAGCGCTCAGACTGTTTGCGTCAGTGCGTCAGCGTATGACATCATATTAACGCGAGAATGTTCTCGCGTCTTGTTTTGTGTGGAGGTAGCAAAATTTGATAGGGATGCATAAATTAGCAGAACACCGGTGCTGTACATCAGTCGTAAGCTGGTTATAGTTGTTAGAGACGATGTACAGCACCATCGAGAAAGAATGTCTAGCGATTTGGTGGGCCGTCATCACGCTCCGCTATTATCTCCTGCGACGGGAGTTCACGCTCTGTTCGGACCATGCGCCCCTGCAGTGGCTCCACCGCATGAAGGATACCAACGCGCGGATCACCCGTTGGTATCTAGCATTACAACCCTTCAAATTTCAGGTGGTCCACAGGCCGGGAACGCAGATGGCAGTAGACGACTTTCTCTCCAGGAGGGGGGGCTGCAGGCCGGATGCTTCCCCGGCCTCAGTCGGGCGGTGGGGGTATGTGACGAGGGGGGCGTGGTTAGACATAGTTTCGTAGTCTATCTATTAGAATGGCATGGTCTGTAGTATCTGATGTGGTAAAAGTCGATCTTGAAGTTTAAAAAATCTCTCAGACAAAGAAGGTTCAGGTGTCAAGGAGTTAACTTTATTTGATCAGGCCAAACAAAGTGAGATGTCCCAAGTCATCTGAAAACCAAGTGTTTTCCAGCCTACAGTTATAGTGAAACTTAGGAAAGGAGGTGCTTTCCTAAACCAATCAGGAAATTCCCTTTATCTTTTATTTTTTATTATCCAATCATTCTCGTCTGCCACTATTATTTTCTTGGCAACAAGGTTTGTATCTAATGGTGGAATGTCGACCTTTACTTTGTTTTTAAAAATAAGTTTTCCTGTTGGTACCTGTTTTCAGGCCACAAAGTGAACTACATGTTCAACCTTCTGAACTTTATCTAGGTCAGGCCTTAAACAGATCTCAAAGACATCACTGAATTTTGTATTGCTGAAATCTGTTCTATACTTGGTTAAAATGATTAAAATACACGTATATGTTCAAACAACACTCAATCAATGCTTAAGTATACTGATTATGTCATTAAATCATTAAATCATCTTCATATATTCACTTATAACATATATTCACTTGTAACACTCAATCATTGGTCTGATTATTAACACATCTATGGTAATATCATTCCTATGAATACTTCTTATAAGGGGGGTGTACAACAGAGCCCAAAAGTGCAATGTGCAAATACAACAATCAACAAAATGATCAGAATGATCATTAAATCAACAAAACCAACAAAATGATCAGAATTATGCACAATATATCAAAAGCAGCAGTCAGGTCCAGTAGGACTAAAAGAGAGATGGCGCCACTATCAGATGCTACGAGAAGATAATTTGTCACTTTAAGTAGTGCTATTTCCGTGATTTGGTTGGGCCTAAATCCTGACTGATATTTTTTATATAAGCTATTATCCTGCAGGAATGTGCATATTTGGCTTGAGACTACTTTTTCGAGCATTTTGGATAAAAAAGGTAGGTTTGAGATTGGTCTAAAGTTAGCTAATTCTACCGGATCGAGTTGTGGCTTTTTTTAAGGGGCCTGATGACTGCTAGCTTGAAAGCTTCTGGGACATATCCTAATGCAATTGATGAGTTTATAATAGTTTCAGTTACAGCAGGAAAAACCTTTTTAGTGGGTTTGTGGGAATAGGGTCTAAAATGCACGATGGACAGTCTCTGAAAACTGCTAGGACTGCATATCTTAGCAAACTTATAGAGGAAAATCATAATTACTGTAGATACCTATTCAACACAGTTGCGAAACGTAGATCCTCAACAGATTTAGAAGTTAAATTACCGTACAGTAGCAATGATTTTATGAACTTCTTCTCTAATAAAATTGAGATCATTAGAGAAAATGTTTCAGCTGTGTGGCCGGCCAATGAAGCATTCACTAATACACTTAGTAACAAAACCCCATGTGAACATCTTCAGTTATTCACTGCAATCGGTCAAGAAGAGTTCACAAAAGTGATAAAATCAGCTAAATTGTATTTCCCTTTCTGTCGGTCTCTCGACGTTGTGTCTAACCGACAGAATGGGGTTTGTCTTGAGAACCTATCATCTTCTGAGTATTTAGAAAAGGCCAATGAAAATTGGCGAATGAAATTTGCATGCCGGGCTCCTCCCCGGATGTCCGGGTATAAGAGGGAAGCCGGCGTGCTCATTCATTCACCTTTTGTTCTTCAGAGCCTACGCATCTGGTGAGCTTCTCTACGATCTGGGTGATCATTCTTTCTGCTGGAATCTACGACGTGGACAGCGGACGGTCCCTTCCTGCAGTGACTCTCCCCTGGGCGTCTCGGCAGTTCCGGAGGTGTTCGAGCAAAAATTTCCTTTTCTAAAAGAGTAAATTTCTCCAGCGTGGCTTGTCCCGCTGTTCTCATGGGTGCAACACACTCATCGAGGAGGGGGACGGACACAATGCCTGCTTCCAGTACGCTGGGGCAGACGTTGTGGATACGTCCTGCCGCACTGCGGGCGGTGACGATTCAGACGTTGCGTCACAGGTGGCTGTGTTCCCACGGGACTCAGCCACCGCCTCGTTTGCTCCCCGTTCCGTGGCGGCAGGACTACGGCCCTGCCGTCCGCTATGGCAAGCAGCGAGGGTGATATGAGGATTACTGTGAGCGATAATCCGCCAGCCACGGCTCACGGACCGTTCACACCTCGTTTCGCTCGTCTGACCGTTCCCCAAAAAAGACGGTCCGCCATCTTATTCCTCAATCACGTATTCGGACACGATGCGTGATGATGAGATTTCTCTTGCAGCATCGGGGGGTGACGTACTGCCATCCGACTCCGACGATTCCACGGGCTCCCTCCCTCGGGGGGTCGAGCCCAGGAAAAAGCAGATGTTGAGATGTCAGCCATGCTTTCCCGGGCCGCCGTGAGTGTTGGGTTGCAGTGCCCGCACTGCCTCTCCCGGCGCTCGTGGCTGGCTACATGGCGCCTGGGGTTTGAGCGCGGCTCCAAGCCGCGCCCGCCCCCAGTGCCGTGTTTACCGGAAATGCATGAGGAACTTTGTAAGACCTGAAACGCCCCTTCCCGGCACATTTCACGTCAAACAAAGTTCTGTCACCCTCTCTTCCCTCGAGACAGCTGGAGGATGCGTCGGTGTCCCCCAGGTGGAGTATGCCGCCGCAGTGCACTCGTGCCCGTAGGTGGTGGCCACTTGGGAGGGCTCGACCTAGACTCCCGTCCAAAGCATGTGGTGTCTCGGCATCTCTGGTGTCGAGAGCTTACATTGCGGCGGACCAAGCTGCCTCCTCTCTCCACGCTATGGCTCCTGCCAGGCCAGGGCATTGAGAGAGCTCCACGAGGGTAAGACCGACCCAGCGCTTATGCAGGAACTCCGCACCGCCACTGACCTCGCTCTACGGGTGACCAAGGTGACCACGGGGGCCCTGGGTTGGACGATGTCCACACTTGTGGTCCATGAGAAACTCCTCTGGCCAATACTTGCGCAGATGAGTAACGCTGAGAAGGTCCGCTTTCTCGACGTACCCGTCTCGCAAGGGGGGGCTGGTTGGTGTTACTGTCGAGCCGCAGCGGCCCCGCTCACCCCCCGCCTGTCGGGGGGGCGCGAGACCCGCACGCGGCCTCCCCGGAGGGTTCTCGACAGTAAGAAGCAGTCCTCCGTGCCGCAACTCGGCTGCCTCGGCCGTCGAGTCCCGTGCATTGTCTGCTTCCCAGCAGCCCTGGTCCTCTTCAACGCCCTCCAGCTCTGGCGCCCCCCACTCAGGCGGCCCCCCCTGGAGGAGACAGCGAAGAGGAGACCATCGCCCCATCAGCAGCCGCGGGGCAGCGGCTGTCATGGGAACACCTCAGGGGGATCGAGGCTACCATTGGGCCCGACCCCAGCCACATCGCTGGGAAGTCGGATAGGGACGGATCCTGCCCCGTCCCTCCATCTGCTGGCCCCCAACGCCAGGCAGGAAAAACAGCAGAGCCGATCTCCTCCCCGGGGGTCCTCCCCCGGCAAGGAATCCGTACTGCTAGCCATCGAACCACCCTCCGCGGGGGCGATGAAGCAGATCAAACCTCTAGTCCCCCTGTGTCAGTTCTGGGAGCCTGGTCTCAGCTTCCCAGACTGTCAGGCTTGCTAAGGAAGACGATCCGTCTCAGCTACGCGATTCAGTTCGCTACACGTCCGCCCAAGTTCCGGGGTTTACCTCAGTCAGAGGCAGGGATGCCCCCATACTTCGGGCGGAGGTCGCCTCCCTTCTAGTGAAGGGAGCGATCGAGCCCGTCCCACCGGCCGAAATGTTCAGTGGGTTCTACAGCCCGTTCTTCATTGTCCCCAAGAAAGGCGGAGGGTTGCGCCCTATCTTGGATCTGCGTGTTCTGAACAGGCACCTACACAAGCTGCCTTTCAGGATGGTCACGCAGAAGCGCATCCTGGCGTCCGTCAGGCGTCAGGACTGGTTCATGGCAATCGAACTGAAGGACGCGTACTTTCATGTCTCGATCCTCCGTAGGGACGGGCATATCAGTACAGGGTCCTCCCCTTCGGTCTGTCCCTGTCTCCACGAGTCTTTACGAAGGTTGTGGAAGCCGTCCTACGCGGTGCGGGTACTAACTATCTCGACGACTGGCTCAAGTTTTGACACACTCTCGAGATCTGTTGTGTACATACAGGGACCTGGTGCTCCGGGCACCTAGATCAGTGGGGCTACAGGTCAACTGAGAAAAGAGCAAGCTCTCCCCGGCGCAGAGCATCCTCTTTCTCGGTAGGGAACTCGACTCTGTCCTCACGAGTGGCCCCGCTCACCCCCCGGGGGGGGCGCGAGTCCTGCGACGAGGAAGCCCGCACCCTCGCGGCCTCCCAGAGGCAGAGCGCGCCCGGTCAGTGTTGAACTGCCTGAAGATCAGACAGTCAGCGGTCCCCCTGTAACAAGAGGCTCCTGGGATACATGGCATCCTCGGCGGGGGTGGTCCCCCTCGGGTCGATGCACATACGACCGCTCCAACACTGGCTGCAGAGTCAAGTTCCTTGGAGAGCGTGGCACACCGGCAGCAGGCGTATGGTCACACGCTTTTCTGCCGACACACCCTAACCCCCTGGTCTCCATGACCTTCTTGCGGACAGGGGTCCCCTTTGGGATGCCTCCCTGCAAGGTTGGGGTGCCGTGCGCAACGGGCAAGCAGTGTCGGGGCGGTGGACGGGCCCCCGCCTGCGTTGGCATTCAACTGCCTAGGGTTGTTGGTTGTGCTACTTGCATTGAGGACTACCTCTCGTGCAGGGAAGCACGTGCTGGTCCGGTCGGACAGCACAGCTGCTGTGGCGTATTCTTTTACTCACAGCAGCTAACATGACTCGCCCGACGCCTCCTCCTCTGGAGTCAGCAGGTGATCAGCTCCCTGTGAGCCACACACATCCCAGGCGTCCTGAACCAGACAGCCGATGCGCTCTCTCGTCAGGCGACGCCTCGCGTAGAGTGGCGACTCCCTCCCCGCGCAGCCGGCTCATTTGGGGGCAGTTCGGCCAGGCACAGGTGGTCTTGTTGCCTCCCCGGACTCCACCCATTGTCCGCTTTGGTACTCCCTGTCCGAGGTACCCTTGGCACGGATGCCCTTGCGCACAGCTGGCCGCGGGACAAGCGGAAGTACGCTTCCCCCCAGTGAGCCTCATTGCACAGGTCCTGTGCAAAGCCAGGGAAGAGGTGCATCAAGTGGTACTGGTTACGCCCCTTTGGCCTAATCAGGACTTGGTTCTCGGAGCTGAGGCTCTGACAACAACTCCCCCCTGGCCGCTCCCCCTGGCGGACAGCTTCCCCAGGGGAAGGGGCACGTTACGGCATCCCAGGCAAAATCTGGTCTCCATGTCTGGACGGGACGAGGAGAACCTGAGTGACCCACCCCCGGTCCGGTTGGGACGTCACTCAGGCTAGGGCTTCGGCCACTGGGCGGCTATACGCCCATAGGTGGTGCCTCTTCTCGTCCTGGTGCTCTTCTCGGCGAGAAGACCCGCGGAGTTGCTCGGTCGGGTACGAGCTGTCCTGTCCTCAAGAGAGACGGGGGAGTAACCTCTCCCCCTCCACACTGGGAATGTATGTAGCCGCTACGGCCGCTCATCATGACCCAAGTGCTGGGTAGCCTCTGGGACAGCACGACCTGGTCATTAGGTTCCTAAGGGGCACGAGAGTGTGTTTGAAGCAAAAAGACTTGCTGAATAGAACTAACTGAAAAAAAAAGCATTGTATTAACAGTGCTTGCATTTTAAGGTTCTGCAATTCAACATGGTTGCATATTTAAGGTGTGATTTTTTTCAAATGTAAAAATTTCACACACAGTTTCACCGTTTAAAAATTCAATAATCAAAATTCTCCTTTTAAATTTCGTTAAAAAAATTCAACTTGTTTTAAAATACAACCTTTAATATTCGACAGACAAATTTCAGTTCATATTATTTCGGTTTAAAAATTCGCTTCCACAAATTCAATGGTTCAAATTCGGCTTGAAATTCAAAGTTTCACATCCGGGAATCCCAGGAGAAGCAATAGAGCGCCGATTCCGCCAATGCATGATCTCTTACCTGCTGCCTGACCGCTTCACCAGCAGGTGGTGCAAGTCGCTTCTGACGAAGACCAAAGCAAGAAATACAGATACTTTTTATATGTTTGCAGCACAGTCCACTCATCTGCTCGATTAAGTGAATTTATTTGATCTCATAGATCTCTTCTTATGTATCATCAACATCAGAAATTTTAGGTTTCCTGCTCTGGCTCGAAGGAATTAAGTTATTTTTTACTTCAGCACATCGTGTTCACATAAATACATCATCAGCATACAGGACATGTATTGTGTTTGAAGCGGTCAAATAACTGAGATCTCAACTAGGAGCTTATTGACAAATGCTCTGATTTTAACGCGTACTCTCCCATGTGCTTCTGTTTATATGACGTAGCTGCAATCTCAACAAACATTCTTTTTATTTTCCTCGCATGATCTTGTTTTAATTTGAGACTCTCAGAAAATGCTGAATGTTGTGGAATTGTGGAAACGTTCGTTTGTTAATACGAGACAGAAAAACTGATATTTTAGCAAAGCGAACTTCTTGAGCAGGCCAGATAAAATAGACCAGATAAAAATAGACAGCACTTTCTTTAGAACCCGACTAGACCCGAAACGTCTTGTGCAGCCAAGCAAGATACCTCACCACTTCCGTTTGAAAAATGCCCTGTGATTCCCATATTCGTCGTGACGACGTAACATTGGACGTTAGGGACATGGTGATTACTTCCTGAAGACATACCTGGAACCTACCATATTCGTCGCAGAGACATACCAAATAACGTTTCTGGGACGTGGTGAGCATGTCCTAACGTCCAAACAGTCACGTTGTAAAAATCGTTTTTTATTTAAACAATTATCATCCCTCACATGGAGGATTAAATAAATTTGTGATTGAATCTGTGCGTTAAATATTCAATTTTATTCATAATCGGAGTAATTCTCTATTCAAATATGTATAAAGCAGGCTACAGTCTAACGACTATAAAACTCAACACAGCACTTTACATCACAATCAGATATTTTATAGTACATGACATAAATAATGACTGCAACACAATATAGAGGATTTAAAGCAGATATGTATTTACAGAGATGAATAAACATTAATCTTAACATTATATTCTTGTTTTACCACATAGGTTTAGCAGGTTGTCCGTTTTTAGAAACAACAATCAAAAGCTTCTTTAGTCACACTCACAAACATCAGGGTCCGTTCATTTAAACGCATCAAATCGATCAAGAATCACTAAAATACGTGTTTACTCTCACATCTAAGGTATAAAGTAAAGAAAGAATATTAATAAATTGCTAAAGTAATATATCAGGCAGTGAGGTAAAAAGAAATGACCATTAACGTTTAAATGATGCAAGATCAGACGCGCGAACTAAAGTAGAAACGCAGTTTTAATTGTGGTATCGAATTAAACTCCTGTTTAATAGCTGTCAGAAGTCGGATTTACAGCATTCGTCTTGACATTATAACATATTTTACTCGGATCATGAATTTTCCATACAATAACATAAATAGAAATGACCAGACGTTCACAACGTTATTTTCTGGAACGCAAGCAAAAATTCTAAGAAATGGACGTTGCCAAGACGTCCTCAGAACGTGGTCACAAAGTAATGTCACGGTGACCAAATAAAGTACTACTAAACTGTCTCTTTATTATTTGTATAATAAATCAAAAAAAAAAAATTCTCCAGTGTTTCTTCTCGTCTTCATTTGGGACTCCCTTGTCTCAGGACTTTCTCATGTCTCAGTTGTGTCTACTTTAATTTATCCTAAGGAGTTTTAGGAGAAAAAAATCTGAGACACTGTTGATACTACAATGAGAGATAAATAAGAGTCTCAGCTAAATCTCACAAGCTCAGAAAGAGCAACCTCTAAACAATAATATAGTAATCGTCATGAACGGGGGTGAGAGACACGGATAGACGGACAGAGGACCCAAGTGCAGACAGCGGGTAAGGGGTTAAACAAGACTTTTAATAATAATAACTAAATACAAAACAAAGACCCACGTGGGGGTAAACAGGGGGAACAAGAACAAGACTAACTAAACTAACAAGACTAGACTAGACTAGACTAATAACACATCACATAGCAACACAATAAACTAGACTTACTAACTCGACAGGCACTCACCAACTCGACAGGCACTCACCAACTCGACAGGCACTCACCAACACGACAAACACAATACAGTGCAATGATCCGACACATGACAGAGAACACAGGGGCATTAAATAAGGGGACAAATCAAAGGGGAACAGGTGTGGGGCATGAACTAATTAACAACCAATAACGAGGGATACAAAAGGGCGGGAACACAGACAAGGACCAGAGAGAGTATAGAAGGCCGAAAGGGTCAAAATGACTCTCTCCACACATAACAAGGGATCCTGCCGTGATTCTGCCACAAGATCAAGAAAGACATGACAAGATGAGGCAGAATCACGACAGTAATAGAGTATTGAAAGAGATTGCAGCAAGACAATAAAGAGATGTACAATGTTTCCCCCATGACATTCTCAGTTTCAACTCCTTTTCTCTCATATATTACTTGTCTTATTTGGGTCTATTTTTTTCCTCCTGATGAATTTTAGGAGAAACATAAGGATGCAAAGCTGAAACCTAAAATAGACATATAAGAGATTTGCAACCTCATATTGTGAGATTTGTAAAAGCAATCTCTGAGCAATAAAATGTTCTAATCTAATCTAATGAGTCCTGAAGGAGATAACAGCAATAAAATAAACAGAACTCCTATGTTTCCCACACCATATATTTGATTCTGTCTCATCTTCTTCTCCGAACTTACTTAAGTCTAATTTGTGTCTATTTCTATTTCTCCTAGGGGATTTTAGGAGAAACATGGGAGGACAAAGCTGATACCTTAATTATACATATAGGAGATTTGCAAAAATTCTGATGCTAGAAAGAGCAATCTCTGAGCAATAAAATGTTAGGTGATGAGTCCAGAAGGAGATTACAGCAAGACAAAGAAATTTCCCAAGGTTGTTTTACCACAATCTCAGTTTTGACTCAGTTCCTCTCAGACATCTCTCATTTGCATTGATTTCTGTTTCTCCAAAGCTATTTTAAGAGAAACATCTGCTAAACTGCTCACATTTAATCAAGAAACATATGAGAATCACAACTAAGTCTCCTGAGTTTAGAAAAAGTAACCAACGAGGCTGTTTTCAGTTAAGACAGCTCAATCATGAGACAATTCTGAAGTCTTATCCTGGAAAATGCCCCTCAAAGTTTATAATTTTATGAATAAAATATACCACACAATATATTTTTACACATATTCAAAGTTTTTAAATGCAGCACCATATCCAGACAGACTGAAGAGCAGGTAAATTTGGTGACACTTGAAGTTGTCAGCATGTCTCAGGGATGCTGATTACCCATAAATCCAATGAATCTGATTTTTTTTAAACTGCACTATTAGTTAGGATCACGTTTTAAATAGAACAGAATATTATAGCTCAATAGTAACTGCACTTTTTGTGTCATTTTTGTGGTCTTATGGGTTAATAGTGATAACCTCAGGGAGCACCATCAGGATTTACGTTCATTGGCTCTGTCAGCTTCCTGTGTAGGATTTTTATCCATTTGATCCAAAGGCCGCTTAATATGTGAAGGATGTCATAGGATGGGTGGCTTTAGGCTGTGGTATCAGGTGGCAAAGACAAACAAGTGATTTAGAGCCGCCCTGTGGCCACTTCTCTTTGAAGTTTCTCTCTGAGGTCAGTGTCGTCAGGTGTCTGCAACTGTTGCCGTCAGTCTGGAAGCTGACATGGAGGATGTGGCTGGTGGATCTGGATTCCTCCGGACCCCAATGCGGGTAATTGATTTCAGGGCAGATGGCCTTCTTACACCCTGTTTGCTGAGCGTTTAGTGTCCATAGTGTAGCCTGTGGAGTTCTGTCAACAGTAATTCAATTAGAGACGCAGAAGTGTGACTAAATGCAACCCACCAAGCACCTTTCCATATGTGTGTTTTCAACCCATTCACCCACCACAGGTTGCTTTCCATCTATGCTAGGATCTCATCTAGTAATGCAAGGATTATACTTATAAGTTATACAGGAAAAGGACACAACCTTTGCCATGAATCAAATCCCTTGTGTGGGATAACAGCCAATTACTATAATTATGCTGTACAAAAATTACATCTGTGCTAGCACTACTGATCAAAAACTAGCAATTATTCTATATACGGTGTATAATTACAATACATTGTACTATGGATTTATTGTATTTATAGTTACTACAATAGTATATTGTAGTTATTGAGCGCAATGAGACAATATGATGGAGAGAAGAATGGGGTGGTGGGGTCAGAAAATGTCAAAATAGGGCAATTCCAGTGTTATAGATGTGACATTTTGGGTTATAATAATAATATGTTTAATGTATACATAGTGCCTCTCTCAGGCTCAAGCATGCTTTACAAGGGACACCAATTCAACAATGAATCTATCATTTTAAAATAAAAAACAAAATGGGCATTTGCCCAATCGAGAAGTCAATTAAAATGCAGTTGCACAACAATGGATTATGGTTATGGATGACATATAAACAGAGAATGTATTTGTTACCAATATATTAAAACATCTGTTTATATTTGACTAAACCCTTGTTAGAGTCTAAACATCAGAAAAATGTCTATGCACAAGTTTTCTATTTTTAAAAAGGGAAATAAAAATGTGTTGTGGATGTGACAAAAAAGGACAGTTTTTGAGAGACATATTTTGTAGGATTACAGTGTGTTTAAATGCACATACCAAAAGCAATAATACCCAACAAGTGCAGAAGGGATGCCCCTTCATAGAACATAAAATGCTTTATTTAATTTTCATGTGTCCATTTATGAGGTTTATGTACTGTTAGGGGTGTCACAATATACCAACCACAAATAATGGGAATATTTGTGATATTAAAGCAGCAGCTTGTTTTTTTTTTACTGCAAATGTGTGGAACTGTAAAGAATGTGTTTTATTCAGAAATGGAACTGGCAGGAGACTGACAAAAGGGGTTAACGGATGGTTTGCTACATTTTCAGATTTTGAAAAAAGAAAAAGATTATGAAAGAAGATGAATAATAATAATAATAGAAAATAATTACCCAAACAGATTATTTATTTATAACCACTGCAATTTTACATAAAAAATAAAAAGTGAATGCTTTGATTCCATTGTGACTATGATTTTTTTTAGTCCAGCACCAGTATCTGGTTGACACTCCAACATAATAGGTGGTGGTAAGGCATCAATTTAAAAATGTATCTTAAAAGCCACAGTGGTTACATTCATTCTCTCCAGTTCTTTACAGTCATTTTTTTAGTGTGGCTCATTAAAAACAAATCAAAGCATTACTATTTTATGTTTTCAAAACTTCATAAATGTAATACTATTTTCTACTGCCCACCCATAACACTGACATAATTTTTTCTCTAGATTTGACTCTAGATTGCGCAAAGATGGGACCTTAAATAATATCAGCTGAAAAAAATAATTTAAAAGCGTTGGCACGTTTTAAATAAAACACTTGGTTAGGAAAATGACAGAATGAGTATGTCTGCTGGAACCCAGTGAAAGCCACAAAACTAATTGGATACACATGTCCTTCCAGATCAAGCAGAACCAATCAGATCTAGCTTTACTTCCTGCTCTGTTGGACAGCTGTCCCCCTCTGGAAAGTTGAAATTTTCAACAAGGGCGAGGAGGAGGATGGCTGGAACAGGCAGGTGATTTGAGAGTAAGAATGTATAACACAAGCTTACTGCTTACAATGGAGCGTGCAAAAGACAAACTGAGAACTATAAATACATATTTTTAATTTGGATGATAACAGAACCCAAACTAAATTAAGATGAATTATGACACTACTGTTCTCTTCAGAGTTGCTTTATAATTGCATTTGAATAGTTGAAGACTGTATATAATAAATGAGGTGACCGCTCAATGTTTACCAGTAAATATCTAAAGGTCTGTTTTCACAATTTTGCATTATTGCAAAGTAGTTTTACATTATACAGTATACACATTAGTACAGTTATTTTTTCATAAAATGTGCATAACAGTTAAAATAATCTGATTGTAAATAGACTGTTATGTCAATAGTCAGTTTGTAATCATACTTGCTATTATTATCAATTTTAGATTAGCAATACTTAGTAGTAAATAGTAAAAATAATTGTATATAGTAAATGATTACTGAATTGATGATAACTTCAAAAATATTTAAAGAAATGTACCTCATTTTAATTTATCTAACAATGCATATAATAATAATTACATATTCTAATTAACGTTACTGTGAAAATAACAAGATGTCTATAGGTTTTGTATCGAACCATTTTATTCGTAATAATATAATGTGTACGTCTTCAGTTGGCCCCCAGTGAGCAAGGCAAAAGTAGCAAGGAACTAACATTACTGGGAGAAACCAGTAGTGTTGTAGTCGAGACCATCTAAACTGAGTCCAAGACAAGACCAAGATCAGAGTGTTTCGAGACCAAGACAAGACCACGATTTTGAAGGGCTGAGAGCAAAGACCAAGACCAACACTCCTTAAAATCATCTGAAAGAGCCATATAATCTTAAAGGGATAGTTCACCCAAAGATGAACATTCTTTCATCATTAACTCACTCCCAAGTTGTTTGTGATGTGATACAGCAGTACGTGTATAAATTACTTTGTTCTGCTTGACACAAAGATAGATATTTGTAAGAATGTTAGCAATTTTCAGTTCTGGGACATCATTGAAAATAAAATGGTAGTCAAAGGTGCCCCAGAACTGTTTGATTTCCAAAAATCTTCAAAATATCTAATTTTGTGTTTAACAGCACCAAAAAACAATATTTTGTCCTACTATGGTAGTCAATGATATCCCAGAAGTGAAAATTGCTAACATTAAATCCATTTCTTTGTGTTCAACAGAACAAAGAAATGTATACAGGTTTGGAACAACTTGATGGTGAATAAAATTTTCATTTTTGGGAGAACTATCCCTTTTTTGGGAGTGGGGGCGGTACCGTAAAACTTAGTTTCTATTAAAAACTAGTTTAAAATATGTAAAACAAATTTAAATATATTATCAGAATGTCTATTTACAATCAGTCCAAATAGCCCACATTGTCGGCAGAGGCTATTTACAACTCTTTACAACTATTTAGAGAAAATATAAGACCGATATATACTGTAAATATGTGTTCTGAGTTTGTCACATCATAGTGTTTGATGTGACATAGATAAAACTTCTATTTCCAAGTGGGGATTTCTTAGCATATTTTTTTTGCCCAAGCTACCTTTAGCTACCACTAAACAAGCAAACAATATCAAGCATTTACATTTGAGGGACATGAAAGTTACCTAAAAAAGAGGTAAATATTATTGTAAATACTTCATTTATAATAGTTTCCATATCTTTCTGCACAAATTTTAGATTTGTAATTAGTATTATTTAAAAAAATCTGAAGGACCCCCTAAGTTTATTTTTTACCTCTTATAGGGGCCCCTAATGCCTCATGATGGGTCCCGCCGGATACACTCAGCCCTCCCCCCACCTCAATTCGAGCACTGCTTAAAAGTCCTCTTAGCATAATGCACTCAATGCACGGCCGCTTCCGCGTTTACACTCAGGAGGCGAAAACACATCCGCTGCCCCACTGGAAGCCAGTCATCTCTACCTAGAGCTGTGAACATGACAGAGGAGAAGATGAATATTTGTACTCGTTGCTTACACAAAGTTCGCCGGATTACAATAAATGATGTTCGTCAGCATTGTGATACTGTCAGCTACCCCCCTGTCAAGTAAAGAAGTAGGCTACTTTAAACTATCCGTTTAAAAATACATGGACAGCTTGGACGCTATTGCTATTAGCACGTAGCACGTAACGTTAAGGCTGGATAACACTGAATGACATCATCTTTACACCGAGTTTATCAACGATTTTCAGCCCTTAAATATCTTTACCTTTAAACAAGAAATTTGTATGAATCTGACCAGATATCAATAACACAGTTCCCGTCTTATATGCAGGTTTGCTGTAAAGAAACAGACATAGCTTGGCTTTTAAAGGGTATAAATATTGTTTAAATACTGAATCGGTTTTTAATTTGTTACACAATTCACCTTAAGTTGATGACATTGATTTTTTTTATAAATGATAACGTTCTCACTTACCTCCCATTGTTATGTTACGAGTGTGATTTTCAAATCATTAATACTAGTCTATATGTATTTTCTCAGCTCCCAGTCAGAATCAGATGACAGGAGATCAGGGAGAGGATGACATGTTTCAGAATTATGATGAAGTCAGAGAAGACACAAAGTTTAGGAGCAGGACACACCAAAGGATAGCTGTGACCTAAAGCTTCAATTTATTGTTTACATTTTGTGAAGTTTTCCAAGGATCACAGACAAAGTCGTACCACAAGAAATGTGAGAAATAGTTAAGAGCCGGGATAACAAGAGAAGAACAGGGACATCTTTTGAAATAGTAGTGAGCATTTTTACTGTGTATTGTGAGAATTTCATAGTCCATTCATTTTAATCATTTTAAATATTTTACTTTACAATATTCCAATATGAAGCCTTATTTAAATCAAAAGCATTTTTTTGACGTATTTAATAGTTTTTGTATTTGCATTTTACCTGACAATTTCTGTGTATCAGTTATTATATACAAGCTTACATTAATGGAGCACATTTTGAAAATAGAATATCTTTATTGTCATGTCACAGCTGCATACAAAGACATTTTAGTTACATACAAAAAAGCACACACTAAGAACTAAGATATGGATGACTGCACAAGCACATATAATGCATATTACGTACAGTACAGAAATGTCATAAGTAGCCTATATATTTACGTTATTTTTATTTACATTACAATTTGTACAAATAAAACCAAATTAATGTATCCAGTGTTACGTTTATTCTTTAGCATTAGCTAGCGCTTTCACCAATAGACCATATGATCTTCAGTAGCTGACGTGCTGTGGCTCAATCACATCTGCACTCTTAACGTGATGACAACAAACTGTAGTACCAGTTAAGGTTTAAATCCTTACGTGTTATAAAGTAAATCCATGCTCGGAACATTATTAAATCTCTGTGAAGCTTCATAAAACGGGACACAGCCATGCCTGATGGAACCACAGTCACGTGTGTATTTAAACGCTGCAGGTCATGACTAAACTAAAGTTTTGTATTATAGCACCCATTACATGGTTAAAATATAGTATTTTAACAATACGATGTATTTCACTAATCTATATTACACGTTAATTCCCCCCAAAACGAGCGCTGGTAAAGCACATTTGCTATGGGTGAATACAACCCGGAAGCTTTCCCACCCCCTGAGATTTTACCGGAAATACGTAGGCAGCACTCCATGCATTGAATGAATAATAAGTCACTGTAGCGATAAATGGAGGTGATTCATATGTGTGGGAATTTCCTTTTGGTTTCTTTGAGCAAATCAATTCAAACACTAAAAATATAAAATTAACACATTCAAGGCTTGTTTTCTATGTTTTATCTACTCAACACATTACAATTTGTAAGTAAAAATGGCAAATATTCAACCTTTAAATTCAGAAAACCTGTAAATACCCAAGATATATTGAAGTCTTTAAACTCTTTCAACGAAACAATAATAGGATAGTAATAATTGTACTGTGTGTAAAATGTTGCTGCTCATTAAACTTCATTGAAAGTGTGAACTACAAACAAGAGACCATATATAACATTCTTTAAAATGCAAAATGAAATGAACAAGATCTTACACAAATACCTTTTTTTTTAATTATAAATTGGATTTTGTGGGCTGTTCAATTAATTCTGTTGACAGATTTCATTTGTTGACAATACTCTCTTCATCTATTACCAGCAGTAACATAAGAAATCAAACTAAAAATAAGTTTTGGATTGCATTTAAAGCAGGAAGTTTTACATCCATTTATATTAGGGCTGCAGCTATCGATTATTTTAGTAATCGAGTATTCTATTGATTTTCCATCGATTAATCGGGTATTCGGATAATAAGTATGTTTTCTTTATTAAAGAGCAATACTAAATATACAAGAGAAAATAAGACAGGTCTCTTAAAATGAACAACTAATTTGTTTCCTTTTTAGAAAAATTTACATATTTATTGCTGAAATTGCATACGTTCATATCTGTGAAAACTAAACCCATTTACTACATTCCTTTGCCATATTACATTCAACATGCAATATAGGCCTAATACAAATGTATAAATATGAAACATTAACAAAAATAGAAAGAATCATTTCAAAGGTAAACAACTAACTTCAGCTTATGCATGATGCATTTAGTTTATCTAAATTAGTTTTAGTTTCTTGTTTAAATATTAAATAGTAATATATTTGTCCACATAAAAATACCGAGTTAACCGGACTTTTTTTTGGCAGGTCGTCGGAAGACGCTTATTTTTTAGTGTGTTAGCTTCACTCAGTAAAATGTTCTGAAATAAACTCTCAGAGCAACTCTGGGGGTGAAGTTCATGTGTTCATGTCCTCATTCAGCACAGACGCAGACAAATTCATGAGCATCACGCGTGTAGCACGTTAAACTGTGCAGTTCAGGGTGGTTGCCCTGCAGGCTTATTACAAAAACTCCAATTGGTCCAAAACGCGGCAGCTCGAGTTCTTACACGTACAAAAAAGTATGAACATATTAGCCCGGTTCTGTCAACCTTGCACTTGTTACCTATAAAGCATCGCGTTAACTTTAAAATCTTGCTTATTACCTATAAAGCCTTACATGGTTTAGCTCCTCATTACTTGAGTGAACTCCTTTTGTATTACAGTCCTTCACGTGCATTACGCTCTCAGGCGTCCTGTCAGTTGGTAATACCTAGAATTTCAAAATCAAGTGCAGGTGGTAGATCCTTTTCCTATCTAGCGCCTAAACTTTGGAATAGTCTTCCCTGCACTGTCCGGGAGGCAGACACACTCTGTCAGTTTAAATCTAGACTAAAGACGCATCTTTTTAATCTTGCATACACTACTCTTCCATAATATAAATCTTCAGAGGGTTTAGGCTGCATTAGTTAGATCAACCGGAACCAAAAACACAACTGATGTACTTGTTGCATCAAAGAGTACAGAACAGTACTCTACTCTCAGCCAGTCTTGTCTCATTGTTCCAAGGTTACCACAGCGAGCAGGATGCAGTTCATGGCCTGACCTGATGGTAGAGCGGAGAATGGGAAGTGGGGACCTGACAAGAGCTGAGATGATAGAGCTGGATAAAGAAGGACGCGGTCTCTTGACATGTCTTCACCACAAAATTTCAAATGCTATTAGATTATTAATGATAATCTTAAACTATAATTTATTTTATTATTAAGTTTATTTATTTTATTTAGCCTTGTTGTGCAAGTTCTCTGGAGCTTGTGCAGAGGCAGCAGCTTTTGCCAGAGGGGAACTGGAATCCCCTGGTTGGGCCTGGGTTCTCCTGAGTTTTTTTTTCTCGATTAGAGTTTTGGGTTCCTCGCCACCGTTTGCATACTGTTTTTGCACTATCTGCCTGACCGGGGGGGCTGCTTTAGAATTTTAAAGTTTTACTTAATTAATATTGCATATAGGAATTTATTATCTGTTATATTTGACCTGTGCTTCTCTCTCCTTTATCCTAAAAGTGTGCTCTCACTGAGCGTGTGTGTGTGTATGTGCGTACTTGTCTGTGTACGTACGTGTGTGTGTGTGTGTTGTGTGTGTGTGCGTGCGCATCCGTGTGTGTGTGTGTGTCTCTGTGTCTGTGTGTGTTGGTGCGTGTGCGTGTTGTGTGTGTGGAGTGTTTTGTGTGTGGGTATGTCTGTCTTCTGTGTTTTCAACCTTTTCTTGTTTTTGCAGGTACAACTTTGATTGTTTTGCTTGTAGTCAATGTGTCTCATGTGCAGCTGCTTTGTAACAATGAAAATTGTAAAAGCGCTATATAAATAAAGTTGAGTTGAGTTGAGTTCATTCACA
The DNA here is from genome assembly GCF_024868665.1 of Triplophysa rosa. Taxonomy (NCBI): domain Eukaryota; kingdom Metazoa; phylum Chordata; class Actinopteri; order Cypriniformes; family Nemacheilidae; genus Triplophysa; species Triplophysa rosa. Next base: position 4,706,474 of record NC_079908.1, read on the forward strand.
GACACACAGAACAGCCAGATGACATGTGTAAATAACATGATTCGGCGTCCACAAGTCCGCATCTAGTTTGATGGACTCAATGCAGCCGGAAAACAAGTTTCACTCGCAAAATAGACTAAAACCAAGTAAAATAGCAGTTCACCATTTCAATAAGCTATCAGTTATTTATCAGCATGAGACATACGTGTGAGCGTGTGAACAGACTAAAATGCGTGTGTCTCGCGGTGAATGCGTGAGTCTTGAGAGCCCTGTAACATGAATAGAGTTTAGTGGGCTGTGCGTCAGTAATAACGGTCCGTGGGGAAACGCAGCGCTCCGTGTGTAGCCTACTGTAGTTAAATGGATTAAACGAGGCTTCGAGGGAACAAAAATGGCCTCGATGATTTTTTGTATTCGAATAACTCGAGTTACTCGAGGAATCGTTTCAGCCCTAATTTATATTAATCCATTTGTATCACTAATATGCACCTGCAATTTAGTGATACTGCTGCAGTTATGGTCTTGACCAAGACCATCATAAAATGATACTACAACACTAGAACCAAGCCTCAACTTATAGGGCCAGTTTTCCTCTGGCACATTAACATAACATCGCTGGTAATAACTTGTTTCCTCATTATTCCTGCTTCCCCTTGTCTCCCTTCTCATTATTTCTATTTACAGTTTTTCTGAATCACTTTGGCACATTTTCCGAAACAATCTTAACATTATCTAAACTGTAAGTGCAAAATAATGTCACTGTAGTAGCATATTACTTCTGAGGTGCCGGAGTGCACAGGGCCCCGCCATTGAAAAGATGGACGGCCTGACACTGCTTCCTTACATTGTAATGAACTGAGCGTAAAACGTCCGACAATTGGCGCTGACATATTATGCAAAAACACCAGTCTGGACCATTGGTGTGCACTAGGGATGTAACGATTCACCGTGAGCCGGTTGAAAATCGGTTATAATGAGCGACGATTCAAATCGGTTGAGGCTTGAACTGAATCGCAATACATTTTTTGAACAGCAGGGGCCGCTATTTTCACTGCAAACCTAAACGTGGATGCTGATATTTCTTAAATGCAAAAAAATCCAAGAAAAGCACAGACAGTATTAGTTTGTTTATATTAGAGACTTTTTCTATTATTAATTTGTTATAAAATTGCAGTTTAGTTTTGTTATTTGAAATAAAACATTATTTTATCATACAAAGAAACGTGAAGCATTTAAGAAATAATGCAAGGGACGTTGTTCATTTCTAATTGGTTTCAACTCATTTTTTCAAAATAAATCGTGAGTAAATCGTGAATAAATCGCATCGTGAGATCAGAATCGCGAATCGCATCGCATCGTGAGCTGAGTGAATCGTTACATCCCTAGTGTGCACATAAGGAATCGTCAGTGGAGCCAGGAGGCAGAGCCACGGTATGAAACTTGTGCCCAAAACTCTCGCACACCCAATCAACCACGCTCCCTGAATTTCTCATATGACTGCCCTATACCGAAGGGCTTGCTAAAACAAGGTTAATACAACAGCTAATGAGTTAATCGTTAGCAATTGAAAATTAATAGTTGGTTATATCTTCAAGCTCCTCTCAAATCTCTGACAGTCTGCTCTGAGAAGCTGTCAATCACGGCTGTCAATCATAACGACACGACCCATTTTTATAGCATCACAAGCTAAAATCAAATTTATCACAAAAGATACCAACAACCTTAAATGATCAAATCTATCTTTCGGGAAATTTTCCTGGAAGTGTAATTTTTTTTTTTATTTTGTCTCAAGTCCCATTCGTTTACATGGAGAGGGCGGGATTTTTGACCTGTACTGCAGCAAGCCACCAGAGGGCGATCAAAGAGCCCGTATCTTCCCTTTTCAGGACGTGTGAGGCGCACACCCTGAACTAATAAGTAAGAGGGACAACAATCAATAAAAATATGTTGGTGCTTTGAATCTACCAAAGAACTATGGTTGCTATGCAAGCACAAAATCTATCCAACAAATGAATTAAACTTCAAAAGACAATAAAAATATTGTTGATCGTTATGATAGCCAATATAACAAATACTGTACACATGGTATATAATGTGGTTTCATAGTATGTGGTATTATAGTAATTATACTACAGTATAGTATAATATATATATTGTAACAATGAAAATTGTAAAAGCGCTATATAAATAAAGTTGAGTTGAGTTGAGAGTTGAGTATAGCATAAATACATTGGTACACTATTGTACTCAATATTCAGTAGTATTAGCTATAAACAGATGCTATCTGCATCACTGCCGGCGGTTTGTTTGTATCCCCACACTTCGCTCTAATATTAGTGTATTTTATTATCGTTACTTATCATTGTCGTTGCTAACTTATCCTGATATCTCAATAACCCTGCTTTTGTCATTTACTTGAAGATTCTAAACCAAAAGTGATAATTAACTTAACGCCGCTAGCATAGCAATAGCGTGTTATCTTGCTTTCTGTTTACACTGTGGAATATCATCTTGCCTCTGGTTTGTCTTGTGTGCTAACTGTTTCTCTTTTTAAGCGAGTATACTACGATTCATTGAGCAACCTTGGTAAGTTGGAATTGCACTTCAAACCCGGTGAGTTATGGCTTCTGTTCCTATTATTGTTACTTGCACCTCATGTCATATGTTTATCTTAGCCTTCTCTGTCAGCTGCGAGGGTTTTATATGCGATAACTGCAGGGAAATAGTTAGGCTGACAGAGATGATCTTAGAATTAGAGTCTCGCATCCGATCGTTATCTGAGGATAGTAAGAGTGTAGGGATCATAGAAAACACTTTGGATGCGAGCAACATTGGCGCACACAGCTCGGTTCCGGTTGAAAATCCCCCGCAGCTGGGAAACTTCGTGACTGTGAGACGGCGTAGTCGCAGGACAAAACATCACTCGACCGTTCCGATTACAGTCTCGAACAGGTTTGCCCCGCTCAGTGATGCACCGACTGCGAAACCTGCTGAAAGTGCCCTAGTTATCGGTGATTCTATTGTTCGGAACGTTAACATAGAGGCACCAGCCACCATAGTCTAATGTTTACCGGGAGCCAGAGCGCCTGACATCAAGTCAAATTTAAATGTGCTGGGTAAGGCTAATCGTAAATTCAGTAAGATTGTTATTCACGTCGGCACAAATGATGTTCGACTCCGTCAATCGGAGATCACAAAAGATAATATTAAAGAGGTGTGTGAGCTCGCAAGCACGTTGTCAGACACTGTAATATTCTCTGGCCCCCTCACTGCTTATCGTGGTGATGAGATTTATAGCAGATTATCATCACTAAATGGCTGGTTGTCTGAGTGGTGCTTGCAGAATGATATAGTTTTTATAAATAACTGGAAGAGTTTTGAGGGCAGACCTGACCTGTTGAAACGAGATGGTCTCCATCCCTCCTGGGCTGGGACTTCCATCCTGTCTAGAAATATGGCAAAAAGTCTTAATGCTAATGCTAAAACTTGACTCGCTGGGGCCCAGGTCAGGGAGCAGACAGTATGGCTTAACCAACTGTCTGCTTGCCGTCTCACGTCGCAGAATACACAAAATGTACAACATGTAGTAATCCGTTCTCCCAAACATCACAAAATAGAGACTGTGTCTGTCCCCCGGATTAGCAAACATAAAATAATGCGTAAACCTCTTGAAAGTAATTTAATAAACGTTAAACAAACTAAACATGAACAAAATACAGATAATCAACTGTTACGACTCGGATTGCTAAATATTAGATCTCTCTCTAATAAAGCACTTTTTGTTAACGATATGATAACAGATCATAAAATAGACATGCTCTGTTTGACAGAAACATGGCTAAAACCAGATGATTATATTGCTTTAAATGAATCTGTCCCCCAAGATTATTATTATAAACACGAGCCTCGTCTAAAAGGCAGAGGGGGAGGTGTCGCAGCACTTTACAATAACTCTCTTAGCATTTCCCAGAAGTCGAACTCTAAATATAATTCTTTTGAAGTCATGGTTCTTCATGTTTCAACACCTAATACTAAAGATAAAACACTTTTTAAATTGATTCTAGCTATTGTATATAGGCCTCCAGGGCACCACACAGATTTTATTAAAGAATTTGGTGGGTTCTTATCAGAACTAGTACTGGCCGCAGATAGACTCCTTGTCGTTGGTGACTTTAACATCCACGTAGATAACGTTACAGATGCCTTAGGAATGGCTTTCAAAGACACTCTTAACTCCATGGGCATTAGTCAACATGTGTCAGGACCCACTCACCTTCGTAATCATACTTTAGATTTAATACTGTCTTACGGTATAAATGTGGACGACGTTAAAATCCTTCAGCAGAGTGAAGACATTTCGGATCATTATCTGGTATTATGTTTGCTTCACTGGCCTACGGCTGCAAATAAAACTCATTGTTACAAATATGGTAGAACAATAACTTCAACTACCAAAGATGCGTTTCTCGATAATCTGCCCGAATTGTCTCAAATCATGAGAAATAACGTTGAAGATCTTGACATTACCACTGAAAATTTTAATTCCACCTTCTCGGTAACGCTAGACAAAGTTGCTCCACTACGTTTAAAGAAGATTAAAAATGGCAGCCCCACACCGTGGTATAATGAACACACTCAGGCTCTAAAGAAAGCGGCCCGAAAAATGGAGCGCAACTTTAAGAAAACTAAATTAGAGGTATTTCGTACAGCATGGAAGGATAGTATTCGAAAATACAGGAAAGCCCTAATAACTTCTAGATCCGCCTACTTTTCATCACTAATAGAAGAAAACCAGCACAACCCTAGGTTTTTATTTAACACGGTGGCTAAATTAACAAAAAATAAATCGTCAGTGACTTCTGATCCTGTATATCAGCATAGCAGTGATGAATTTATGAACTACTTCACATATAAAATCCAAGATATTAGAGAAAAAATTATAACAATGCAATCAGAAGTGAAACCCGCTGAACAAACTAACTACAGCGCCCTTAAGGAGAAAATGCAATTATTTTATACCGTAGATCAAGATGAGCTGTCTAAAATTATTAGATCATCTAAATCAACAACATGCATACTAGACCCTATACCTACAAATCTACTGAAAGAGATGCTCCCAGAAATTATAGATCCTCTTCTTGGTATTATTAACTCATCTCTGACATTAGGACATGTGCCTAAAGCATATAAGGTGGCTGTTATAAGGCCCCTTGTCAAAAAACCCCAACTCGACCCTAGAGAACTAAGGAACTACAGGCCTATATCGAATCTACCTTTCATATCTAAAGTTCTGGAAAAAGTAGTTTCAACTCAATTATGCTCCTTCCTCCAAAGGAATGACATCAATGAAGAATTCCAGTCTGGATTTAGAGCATGTCACAGTACAGAGACTGCTTTGATCAGAGTTACAAATGATCTGCTATTGGCGTCTGACCGAGGTTGTATCTCGTTATTGGTGCTGCTAGACCTTAGTGCTGCATTCGATACCATTGACCACAGCACACTCCTACATAGACTCGAAAATTATGTCGGCATTAAGGGAATAGCTTTGAAATGGTTTAAATCTTATTTATCCGACCGTTTTCAATTTGTAGCAATAAACAATGAGGTGTCACGCAAATCGCAAGTCCAGTACGGTGTACCACAGGGCTCAGTCTTAGGGCCTCTGCTCTTCGCATTATACATGCTACCTCTAGGAGATATAATAAAGCGACACGGAGTTAGCTTTCACTGTTATGCTGATGATACTCAACTTTATATTTCCTCGAAGCCTCATGAAACACAGCAGTTCCATCGAATAATGGAATGCATAGTCGATATAAAAAACTGGATGAGTAACAACTTTTTATTACTGAACTCGGACAAAACGGAAGTGTTACTTATTGGACCGAAAACTGCTATAAGTAACAACCAAGAATACTGTTTAACTATTGACGGATGTTCCATAAAACCCTCGTCGTCAGCAAAGAATCTTGGCGTTCTATTCGATAGTAATCTGTCATTTGAGAGCCACGTCGCCAACACCTGTAAAATTGCGTTTTTCCATCTTAAGAATATATCTAAACTACGTCATATGCTGTCAATATCAGATGCAGAGAAGTTAATTCATGCATTCATGACATCAAGACTAGATTACTGTAATGCGCTTTTAGGTGGTTGCCCTGCAGGCTTATTACAAAAACTCCAACTGGTCCAAAATGCGGCAGCTCGAGTTCTTACACGTACAAAAAAGTATGAACATATTAGCCTGGTTCTGTCAACCTTGCACTTGTTACCTATAAAGCATCGCGTTAACTTTAAAATCTTGCTTATTACCTATAAAGTCCTACATGGTTTAGCTCTTCAGTACTTGAATGAACTCCTTTTGTATTACAGTCCTTCACGTGCATTATTCTCTCAGGCGTCCTGTCAGTTGGTAATACCTAGAATTTCAAAATCAAGTGCAGGTGGTAGATCCTTCTCCTATCTAGGAATAGTCTTCCCTGCACTGTGCGGGAGGCAGACACACTTTCAGTTTAAATCTAGACTAAAGACGCATCTTTTTAATCTTGCATACACTAGACTTCCATAATATAAATCTTCTGAGGGTTTAGGCTGCACTAGTTAGATCAACCGGAACCAAAAACACATCTGATGTACTTGTTGCATCAAAGAGTGCAGAACAGTACTCTACTCTCAGACAGTCCTGTCTCATTGTTCCAAGGTTACCACAGCGAGCAGGATGCAGTTCATGGCCTGACCTGATGGTAGAGTGGAGACCTGACAAGAGCTGAGATGATAGAGCTGGATAAAGAAAGTCACCTGACACGTCCTCACCACAAAATTTCAAATGCTATTAGATTATTAATGATAATCTTAAACTATAATTTACCTTATTAGTAAGTTTATTTATTTTATTTAGCCTTGTGCAAGCTCTTTGGAGCTTGTGCAGAGGCAGCAGCTTTTGCCAGAGGGGAACTGGATTCTCCTGAGGATTTTTTTCTCGATTACAGTTTTGGGTTCCTCGCCTCCGTTTGCATACTGTTTTGCATCTGTTTGGCCGGGGGGCTGCTTTAGAATTTTAAAGTTTTACTTAATTAATATTGCATATAGAAATTTACAATCTGTTATATTTGACATGTGCTTCTCTCTCCTTTATCTTAAATTTGTGCTCTCACTGTGCGTGTGTGTGTGTGCGTGTCTTTGTGGGCGCGTACTTGTCTGTGTACGTGTGTGTGTGCGTGCCTGTCTGTGTGTGTGTGTCTGTGTGTTAGTACGTGTGCATATTGTGTGTGTGGAGTGTTTTGTATGTGGGTATGTCTGTCTTTGTTTTCACCTTTTTCTTGTTTTTGCAGGTACAACTTTAATTGGTTTGCTTATAGTCAACATGTCTTATGTACAGCTGCTTTGTATCAATGAAATTTGTAAAAAGCGCTATATAAATAAAGTTGAGTTGAGTTATACATTGAAAATCTGTAGCAAATACTGTGGTTTACTGTAACATGGTATTTTAATTAGGGTCTAGACCAGCCTAGGTGTCTAGACCAGCCTAGGTGTTTATTTATTTATATCCTAATGTCCATTTGTTTTGACATTCTTTGTTGATCCAGTAGTGTTTGGCATTTTTGCTGGTGTGTTTAGGTGTTCATTGACAGTGTTTAGATGTTTCAATTCACCATAACAGTCAAACATGAAAAGTAAATGTCATTGTGAAGAGGGAGGCGGGACGAGAGCCGTGAGGTAACTATGCGAGGCCGGTGGCGCGAGTGATAATGGGTGTCAGCTGTGCGTTACACCGGTCTCGCATCTCTCACGGAGAAGCTCCTAAAGCATAAGAGGAGGAGCGACAGGAAGGTACGACGAGAGAGAACCAGGCCTGGACATTGTATTCAATTCAATTCAATTTTATTTATATAGCGCTTTTCACAATGTGCATTGTTCCAAAGCAGCTTTACAGGAGCAAATAAGAAAAACACAGAAAGGTAAAACACAGGACAGTGCATGGTGTTTATAGACCAAGCAAGATCATTCTAATAAATAATATCTAATAAATAAATTAATAAATAAATGCAGTCTCCCTGTGAGCAAGCCAACACTGCACTGCTGTGGCGAGGAACCCAAACTCCAATGATGAATAAATGGAGAAAAAAAAATCTCGGGAGAAACCAGGCTCAGCCGGGAGGGCCAGATCTCTTCTGACGTGTCATAGTTGCATTCAGTGACCCCGACCAAAAACCACCGAGCAAACGTCCACGAAGAACAGGGAGAGCCCACCAGCCGCGACCCAGGAAGCCCCACCTGCCGAAACCGTGCAGGTCCAACCCGGTCCCATTCCGCGATCGACAACAGACAACAGAGGAACAACCAGGGAAAAATAGTAATGACATAATTAACTTTATTCCTCTGTTGTCCGACATCGACCACAAAACAAGACCAAACCAGACCAGACCCACACAGTCCCAACAAATGAAACACCCCAAACCACAACCAACAAGCCCCCCCACTCCCTACAACACCCACCCAGCTACCTCCAATCAAAGTCACTGAGTGCAGCCATAACTTCAAACTGCTGTCATGTATGTAAGTTTAGCATTAAATATTGGGGTTATGTGATCATATTTTCTGGACCTGGTTAGAACTCTGGCACCTGCATTCTGAACTAACTGTAGTTTGTTTATTGATGATGCAGGACAACCACTAAGCAGTGCATTACAGTAGTCAAGTCTTGAGGTGACAAATGCATGAATAAGCTTCTCTGCATCAGCAACACATAAAATATTTTGAAATTTGGCAACATTTCTAAGGTGGAAGAAGGCTGTTTTTGTGACATTTGAGATGTGATTTTTAAATGACAGGTTGCTGTCTAATATAACGCCAAGGTCTTTAACTGTATTTGTTGGAGTAACAGTGCAGCCTTCAATTTGCAGGTTATAATCCAAAATATTCTGCTCACGTGTCTTTGGTCCGATAAGTAATATTTCTGTTTTATTAGAATTTAAAAGAAGGAAATTACAAGTCATCCAATGTTTTATATCTTCGATGCACTCTGCCAATTTGGACAGCTGGAAGGAATCATCTGGTCTTGATGAGATATATAGCTGAGTATCATCAGCATAACAGTGGAAGCTAATTCCATGTTTCCAAGGGGCAGCATATATATGGAGAATAGCAAGGGTCCTAAAACCGATCCCTGAGATAACCCATAATTTACTTGCGTTAGATTTGATGATTCCCCATTTAAATGGACAAATTGATGTCTTTCTGATAAGTAAGATCTGAACCATTGTAGTGCCTGTCCCTGAATACCGGTATAATTGTGTAAGCGATCTAGAAGTATTTTATGGTCTACATTATCGAACGCAGCACTAAGGTCAAGCAGGACTAGGAGTGAGATGTTACCTTTATCTGATGCTATAAGCAGGTCGTTTGTAATTTTAACGAGCACAGTTTCAGTACTATGATGCGGTCTAAAGCCTGACTTGAATTTTTTGTGTATGTCCTTATTTTGTAAGAAAGAGCACAACTGAGTTGACACTACTTTTTCTAGTATTTTAGACAGGTAAGGGAGATTTGAAATCGGTCTATAGTTTCCTAGTTCATTGGGGTCTAAGTTTGGTTTCTTGATAAGAGGCTTAATGACGGCCAGTTTAAAGGGTCCTGGGACATGGCCTAGATTAATTGACGAGTTGATAATGTTATAAATGGGCTCAATTGCAACGAGTAATAACTCTTTTAATAATTTAGTTGGTATGGGGTCTAATAAGCAAGTTGTAGGTTTAGATGTTTCAATAATTTTAATTAAATCTTCCTGTTTTATAGGTGAAAAACACTGTAGCCTTTCTTTTGGGGCGATGGTTGGTACTAATTCATAGGACAGACTTGGAGGTTGAGTTTTTACTATTTTGTCTCGTATGTTTTCGATTTTCTCTGTGAAAAAAATCATGAAATCATTGCTACCAAGGTGCGGCGGAATACCCAGGTCAGGTGAAGTCTGTTTATTTGTTAGTTTAGCAACTGTACTAAATAAAAACCTTGGATTGTTTTTGTTAGTTTCTATGAGGTTACGGAGGTGCTCAGCCTTTGCTGCTTTTCGTGCCTTTTTATAACAGTTTGCACTCTCTTTCCACGCAATTTTAAAGACCTCTAATTGGGTTTGTTTCCATTTGCGCTCCAGTTTACGTGTTTCTCTTTTAAGGGCGCGAGTGGTGCTATTGTACCATGGTGCTACGTTTTTCTCATTTATCTTTTTTGACTTCATAGGTGCGACAGCATCTAATGTATTATAGAAAATAGTGCCCAATTTGCTGGTCATGTCATCGAGCGATTCTGTATTTATTGGTATGGTTATTAAAGGAGTCAGATCTGGCAAGCTCTTTGTGAAACTATCTTTAGTAGTCGAGGTAATTGTTCTACCCTGCCGATAACGAGTTAAGCGGCTGATTTCTGCAGTGCACAGTGTACATGTTATAAGATAGTGATCAGTGACATCGTCGCTTTGAGGTGTAATATCTATATTGGTTAGATCGGCTCCATGGGATATAATCAAGTCTAGTGTATGATTAAATCGATGAGTGGGTCCATTGATGTGTTGTGTTACTCCAAAAGTGTGTAATAGCTCTGTAAATGCCACTGCTAATGCATCGTTAGCACTATCTACGTGGATATTAAAGTCTCCGACAATTAGTACTTTATCAACGTTAACCAATAGGTCCGATAGGAAGTCCGAAACTCTTTCATAAAATCAGAGTAGGGACCAGGGGGTCTATACACAGTAGCCAATGTAAAAGATGTAAAAAAGGTATTTTACTTTCATTTGGAACAATTATGTTCAACGCAAGCACTTCAAATGATTTAAATTTATGCTCCGTTCTCTGAGTTACAGTAAGAAAGTCTCTAAAGATTGTTCCGGACACCACCACCTTGACCAACTGGACGAGGCTCATGCATATAACAGTAGCTTGGTGGGGTACACTCATTTACTGTAGACCGTAATAATCATTTGGTTTAAGCCAGGTTTCGGTAAGGCAAAGTATATCAAAACTGTTGTCTGTGATCATTTCATTTACAATAACTGCTTTTGAATTTAGTGATCTAATATTAAGTAGGCCGAACTTTATGAGTTTGTTTTGGTCGTTTATTACATTGTCTTCAGGTTTAATCACAATGAGATTTTTTCTCTGAGTTTTGGCTATTTTGTTATTTTGTAGTATTATTCGGGGGACAGACACAGTCTCTATGCATTTGGAAGCAGTAACGTTTATAACAGTTGAGTGGGAGGAACACACACTATGGTTAAAGTTTTGACTTACCAGTGGGAGACGTAGTCAAACGGTGCGTAGCGTCTTTGAGATGTTGTCAGACAGAAGAGCCGCTCCGATGCTGCTGGGGTGCAGGCCGTCAGGGCGGAAGAGCCTAGGTCGCTCCCAGAACAGATCAAAATTATCAACAAAGAGCAGCTTCTGTTCAATACACCATGACATCAACCATTTATTTAGAGCAAATAGTCTACAGAACTTTTCAATCCCTCTTCGGTAGGTAGGAAGCGGCCCTGATATGATGATCCTCGCCGTGGGCGATGCGTTGCGTACCGTCTCGATCATACTCCTAAAGTCCCTCTTCAGGATCTCCGACTGCCGCATCCTGACGTCATTCACCCCCGCATGCAGCACGATAGCTCCGACGTTAGCGTCGTCCTTCAGGATCGCAGGTACCTGCTCAGAGACATCAAGAACACGGGCGCCAGGAAAACAATGAGTGTGCACCTTACCTTTAGTGGAGGAAGCGCGTACGTTCCGGAAGAATGAGTCTCCGATGACCACAGCGTGGCATTCCGTCTTGCAGAGGGCGGCAAAGCGGTTCCTGGTTGGGCTCTCGAAGACCGGTGGTGGCGGTTGGGTCATCTCTCCAGTCCTGGCTCGCGCCTTTCGCCGTGGGTGTGCCAGTGCAGGAGTGAAGTTCATTTGGGCTGATCGTGTTCTCGAAGCCTGGGCTCTGTGCATAGAAACACGCAGAGTAGAAGTGGTAGGAGTATTAAAATCGTGATGAAAACTTACCGCGGATTTGTGAGCGTCAGCTCGGGATGTTTCCAGCGCCGTTTTATGTTCTCGCACCCGTGTCTGCTTCTCCACAGCCTCCAATTCCGACTGAAGTGCGAACGTTTCCTCATCTGCACTCAGAGGTAAAAACACGTCTGAAACATTAGCCATTAGTGATGTAATAATGAGAACAGTGTGTTAAGCAGTAAGCAGGCAGGCTGGGAATGCTAACAGCCTGAGGCTAATAGCGAATGATCTGATAAAAATTAATTATCAGTGCGTTTAAGTACGATTTTTGGTATGGGATATTCTTAAGGATAAGTTTTACCCTCGGTGAATAACAATTTAAAACACAAGTCTTAAGATATAACAAGAATAAACGATGTATTAAGAATAAGTTTGAAAGAGCTCCGATTCAAACCACGCGCTCTCAGCAAACAGGAAGTGACATCAGAATGTATGTGTTTTAGTTATGTTTGTGTAGTGGGCCCTTTACTTTGGTTTATGCTTTGTTTGTTTATTTTATTAAAAGTTTATTTAATGTTCGCTGGTGCCCGCCTCCTTCCTCCCTGACTTTGAACATTGTTACAGTGGTGCTGAAACCTGGGAGGAAGGAGAGACATGCTGTCGGAGAACCCTCACCGCTGAGGGGGATCGCGGTGCTGAGGTGTTCGGGCAGTGCGGACGAGGCGGTGGTGCTGGATCGTGTGTTCGAATGAGACAAAGACCTCGCGGCCATGCTCATGGGCCGAGGTGGGGTGGTTGTCGTTCGGGAGGGAGCCAAGGGTCGGCGCCGTTTGCCGTGGGCTGGAGCCTGCTGCCATCCGCCATGAAGGGGAGGAGCAGGGAACGGGAGAACCGCTGCCCTCAGCCAGAGGAGCCGTCGCCGGCCGCCAGGAGGCAGAGGAGGATCGGGATGTCCACCAAGTGTCCAGTACCAACACTTGGCACCGTGAGGAAGAGCCTCTCGGCTGGCTGAGGACTGAGCGACAGTGTGTCGGGGAACCGGACCAGATTTTTTTTCTGTTTTCCTCTCTCCCCTCTCTCGTCGCTGTCGCTCCGTGTGCTTCCATCTCCTTTTCTCTCATCTCGTCTGTCCATACCCCCAGGCACTGGGGCCACCGAGACTGGCCCCGGGGGGGGAGTAGAGCACAGTCTCATTGGTACCCCCTGGACTGTGAGGGGCGATGGGGGTATGTGACGAGGGAGGCGGGACGAGAGCCGTGAGGGCAATGACGCGAGGCCAGTGGCGCGAGTGATAATGAGTGTCAGTTGTGTGTTACACCAGTCTTGCATCTCTCAAGGAGGAGCTCCGGAAGCATAAGAGGAGGAGCGACAGGAAGGTATGTTGAGAGAGGACCAGGCCTGGACATTTTATGTGTTTTAGTTATGTTTGTGTAGCCAGCAGTCGACCGTGAGGTGGCTGCCGGCCCTTTACTTTGGTTTATGCTTTGTTTGTTTATTTTATTAAAAGTTTATTTAATGTTCGCCGGTTCCTGCCTCCTTCCTCCCTTACTTTGAACAGTGTTACAGTCATGTTTTTGGGAAGAGTCAACTGTAGTACACAAGAAAGGAACATTTCTATTTAAACAAAGCATGCAATTTTGTACAAATGTGTAATGTAAACTAATGTAAACTAGATTGTCCAATTTCATTTTTATTTAAAATTTCACGTCTTACAAGTTACTTTATTGTAAATACTAAACAGAAAATTGCCACAAAATGACATCGATGATCAAATACTCAACATCCTGTCTGACATCCTGGTTGACATCCTGTCACTCTAGTTCAGGCCAATCATCTTTACCTGGCCCGCCTTAACATTTCAAAAAAGTGGAGAGACTTTAAGAATGGTATGCTTTAAAAAATGCACCTCCTGAGACGCCACATCTTTGAAAGTCCAAAACGCTGCTACATTCAATACGAAAGTAATTCCCGCGACTCGCAACGATTGACGTCTTATAAAGCGATTTCATCCGTCTGTCCAAGAAACATGATGTTATTTGCAATGTTATAATCTGCACTCCACAGCCACAGGAAGTCGGTCTGCGCACGGGATAGGTCGCGTTCCTAAACGCGTCATGTGCCCGTGAAAGTAACTGCAGGAAGAGTACTACAGCCTGACATTGGGTGCTGACGTCTACCAGATTTTCATTTCCAACCAAAATGGTCTAACGTTGCAGTCGACTTCATAATCCCATTTTGGACCAATTGCATTGCAGTTTGTTGATCTCAAAATGACATTTAACGTCTTTAAATCAAGCTCCACCTCTTTTTGTCATAAATCAAAATCTGTACCTGTCAAAAACCAACAAAAGCTGTCAAATTTTGTTGGCATGACATCAAACTTTTAACAGATGCAGGTTTTTGTTGTAAAATAAAAATTAAACATACCGAGAAAGCATGTTGAGAAAACAATAAGACTGGACAGAGGTTAAGATCCAATGTAAGATAACACCAAATTATTCATTTTAAAACATTAGCAAAGAATAGTTTAACTTAATGTAAAACTGGAATCCACAAATGTTTGGTGGTTTTATCAGAAAAATGACAAAGAGATGAACTGGATTATAAAAAAATCTTTATAAAAATACATTTTACAAATAATATTTAACATATTTAAAAAATGTTTTGGAACACAACATTTTTAAAATAAGACTAGATAATACACAACCTTATTGGAACAGAATGTAAAATAAATATTTCATTACTACAACTGAATATTTTTTTTCCTGACACCTCCACCCACCCTGTCTGGTGCATATTTTAAACAAAAGGCGATGGTTGCAATGTTTGCCTCCGTCTCATTTGACATTTTCTGGACACTCTCTGTAAGAAATATGAGAATTCCACAGAATATACGTAGACCACTTAAATTATTGACTGCTACCAGGATAGTAAGAGACGTTCAACCAGTTTCTTGGAAAAAAATGTCTTCCCTAGCTTTAATAGCCGTGAACATTAAACATTCAGGTTATTGCTTTGACTCGTCAAAATATATTTCAGATTTTGACGCATTTCACAAATAGTGAGCAGACAATCTAGCAAAAACTAAACAAAACATGAATACAAATGTCTTAAAGGATTCCTCAGACGAGCACTTTCAACAAGTTAGTATGATTTATTAGGGTCTTCATGAAATGTCTGGAACATATTTTGCTTAAAAACACTCAATGGCTGTGTAAACAAAACCCTTCTTGCCTCGTCAAAAACAGCTATGCTCACAGCAACCCGTTTTGGGGCATGTCTCTTTAACTGATAATGAGTTACAGCGAACCCCACCCCCTTCTGTCCGGCGTGTCAACACAACAAACGTGTAGTGGCAATGATTTAGCTAAATGATATTTCCTGAATTCCTCTGCGGTTAGTTTCGTCTTAAACGTCTCGAATCATTCATCCGGAGACAAAAAAATAAATCACAGCAAACAGCTAATGCGCTTACGTTGTGCGTGTATGCTTACCTAAAATCCACGGAATCTACTGCACATCTCAGGGGAATTATATGGATTTTAGCGCTTGTCATTGACAAGTTATAACGTTACACACACAACGTGAGAGCTAGTTTGCTGTGACAGATTTTTCAGCCTAAGCACGAATGATTTCAGACGTTTAAAATGAAACTAACCCCAGTGTTCGCCCCTGTTCATTAGCAAAACAAACAGCTTGCCGCAGCTGAACATATTAACGCACATAATGTATTAACATACATACAGCTAAACTACAAATGTGTCCATCTGCACTTATATACAGTAAGTTTAACACTGGCTTTGAATGTTCTATTTAGCCCATGACTGTCTTAGCTCCTTTCACTATCATATGCTAACGTTATCCTCCTATATATACGGTACATTTACGTCAATTCAAACTGTTGATAAATATTACTTACATTGGCAGTTTTGTCTGGTTCAGTTGGTCTTGATCCCTCTTGAGGAACAACTTTGAAGCTAATTGTGCTTGTACTGTCCCGGGTTGAAAATGCAATCCGGTTTGAAGTGATTCGCGCAAACAAGCAGGTTTTTACATGGTTTCTGACAGATTTCCACTAAAAATAAAATGGGTCAGTTGTGGCCTAGTGGTTAGAGAGTTGGACTCGTAGCCAGAAGGTCGCTGGTTAAATTCAATTCAATTCAATGCCACCAGGAAATGACTGAAGTGCCCTTGAGCAAGGCACCTTACCCCCGTTTGCTCTGGCAGTGATAACTGTCCACTGCACCCTACTTGTAAGTCGCTTTGGATAAAAGCGTCTGCCAAATGAATAAATGTAAATATAAAATAAATCCACCCCTGTCTCTTCCTAGGTTTGGACTCTGTGCAGGCCCGGATTAAGAATTTAGAGCTGGGCACAAGTGTCTTATGGACCCCCCCTTACACACACACATGTGCTCAATAAAGTTTTAAATTAGCCTAGGGTACTGTATGAAACACCTCTATGTTTCAGGATTACAGGTTTACATTGACAAGTTACAAACTATGATCACAACCTGAAGGACAATATCAACACCTGTACACCACATGATTGCAACAAAGCCTTCCTGGACCAGCAACAACAATAATATTAAGAAATTTACCTGCATACTGTAACTCACTGGCATGTTCAACACCTCAACCTTTTAATTCAGTTCTATCAGATTCTTCCATAATTCAACACAAACACGCCAGATTCACAAAACTGTTCTTCAGAGAAAATATAATAACTTTAAGATAAATTACAGAAAGTTCTTAAGAATATTCTTAAATGCAATTCTAAAATATTTTCGTCTTCATTTTTTCAAACAATAAACGGGCAGTCTTTGTCAATGATTATAATATAAGAGTAATTTGTCCATTTGTTAAAGTTTATTTGTGTAACAAGCACCTCACGACTCACATTCTTATGTAATCGTGTAATGTGTTACAGTAAACGACATTAACGAGTATTATAAGTATACTTCTTTAGCCTATATATTACGACATCATAACATTTGTGTGTATGTAAACATTTTGCAATGTATGTAAAAGCACTGTGGATTATCTAATAATGAAGGCTTAATATTGGTAAAGTAATGCAGTTACTGATCAAAATTATATCAATATAAAATAATTCATAATTGGCAAGGAAGCACCACCAAATAAATGTAAAAAAACGCTAATCTTTTAAGATTTAAGACGGCCGCGAGGGTATATCAACTCATTATATTTACAACAATAAAACCGTTCTCATTGACATATTTTTAGTTTCTGTTGTCAGTTCATGACGCGACATCATCTAACAACTCACAATAAAAAGCGGTGATTTTGGATATATGTTCTTTCACACAGCCACATGGTAACCATGTGCATATTTACCAACGAACTGTCCTCATATTTATATATCCAAACAGTCGATAACAGTGACAGGTTGTTGGAAACGCTATTTTGTACTCATTTTATTCACGGGTCACCTGTCGTACGGTGCTGCTTCTTCCTGCCACTCACTGTACAGAGTGACGCCGAGAGAAGGGATCTCTGCGCCGGGAAAGAGAGACCTTGCGCTCGCGGGGCAGCACTGGCAACATTTTCCCACTGAATGAAAGCTAAGGTTTATCCAAGAAGTGGATAGATTTGTCGCTATGTGCTTCTTCTGAACAAAAGCCGCTAGATGGCTCGTAAAAGTGACTAAATCAAAAGACAGATTTTCTAATTTAGAAACCCTTTTTTTGTGCGCACCTCCATGTGTGCGGGCCAGAGAAGCGCACGGCAGAACGAATATGGCGTAAACGCTGTTATGTGAAATTTTCTTCCTCTTGCTTGGGCCCCAATCGCACATGGGCCCCTGGGCCTGTGCCCATAATGCCCATTGGATAATCCGGCCCTGACTCTGTGCAGCGACTACATTGCATGTTGTCCACAAACTTTAGCCATGGAGTCACGTACACCGCCGTCGCTTGTGAAAACAACAATGGCGGAGCATGGAGGGTGGAACTGTGTAGATTAAGGGCGGTAACATTATAATAAAATCCACTTTGGACGTCACAATCGGAGCGAATTCTGAACGGCTCGATTTCTCACATGCTTGTAGGGAAAGGCACACCAAAACAAACTTACTGGGTTCTTATTTTTCACGTTTTCTGGGTTGCTAGATGCACCGGGGACCCGATTATAGCACTTAAACACAGAAAAAGTGGGGTTTTCATCTGATGTCTCCTTTAAGGTAAATGAACATATAAATGACATGTCAGTATGAATACAAAAACAATTGTTAGAGTTCTGAACAATTAAGATCTCATATGGAAAAAAAGTTAGGCTGGCGACAGGAATGACCTGCCAATCAACAAGTGTATATAGGAATGTTTGTTTTATTTATGTGTGACAACTGCATAACTCAGAAAAAAATTCAGAATAAAAAATGTTTAGACTAAAAATAGTTAATGATGTTAGAATTTGAAGTTGAGTGGACATTCTTATTATAACGTTGAGAAGACGTTGGATTTTTATCATCATACCAACTTACTAAATGTCAGTACGTGATGTCAATTTGACGTTGGCTTGACATGTTGGGTTGACGTTGGATTTTGGTTTGTTTACAACACAACCTAAAATCAACAAAATGCCAACGTCTAATAATGTTAGAATTTGACGTTGAGTGGACGTTCTCATTATAACATTGAGAAGACGTTGGATTTTTATCATCACACCAACTAACTAAATGTCAGTGTTTGACGTCATCTTGATGTTGGCTTGAGATGTTTGTTTGACGTTGGATTTTAGTTACTTTACAACACAACCAAATATCAACATAATTTCTACGTCGGTATTGGACGTCAAATTAACATTAGTATTAGAAGTTGAACTGACATTGAATTTTTGTCACCTGAAGTCGTAACTAAATTGCAACCAAATGTTGACGTCATATGACGTTGTGTGCCAGCTGGGACACGACGTCATATGACGTTGTGTGCCAGCTGGGACACTACGTGAACTGTTGTCTCAGATAAGGGAAAAACTATGTTATTTTTATTACTGCATTCATTATGTATGATTTAAACAGCTATATTTACGAAAAACAGCTGTTCATCTCCATCCAGAACTTGCACTTCCAAAGATCTGTCCTTCTAGGTGTGTGGGGCACATGAATGCGATTGGAATTCACCCGAAGATGCGATAATAGCGTTCAGATTGTAAACTGATTTGCTTTATAAGACACCAGTTTAATGTCAAGGGGCAGGGATTACTTTTGTGCTTCACGCAGGGGCGGGGCGGGGCGGAGCGGGTGGGGGGGGTGTTCGCTTTTGGGGCTCAAGGCACGAATGTTTTTATTCCAAAGCCCCGAATCTATTCAGGTTTCTAAAATGAATTCATACAATACACTAGGTGGCAGCATTTAGCTTTAAACTCGGTAGTCCTCCACTCCAGTAACGTTAACCTAACCGAGAAAGACGTTCAGATTAAAACTAGTGATAATTAAATGTGTGCAAATTAAAATGCTGAATCAGTACACACAGTAAACACGCTTTTTCAAATCGGTCATTATTACAGGACCATGCTGTAACACTCCCATTTGTCCCTTGCCTGGTTTTCTCCGTTTTTGCCCATGGACGTTCATTTGATACACAGATTCCTCATCAGAGCACAGATTCCTCCGATCAGAATCACCTGAATTCTGATAACACGCCACCTGCACCCATTCCCCAAGCACTATATATACTCCTTTGTTCTACCACCACTTTGTCGATTATTGTGTTTCAGTTGTTGTTTGTCAGGGCCCGGTCTCGAATTCGGGTCTCCGGGGTGTGAAACCATTACACGTAAAACTCCACAAAAGGTAGTCCACAAAAATCAGGTAATCCACAAAACGTAACTCCACAAAGGGTAAATCCAAAAAGGAAGTCCACAAAATCAGGTAATCCACAAAAAAGGTAATCCTCAAAAAAGGTAACTCCACAAAGAGGTAGTCCGTGAATCCGTAGATGAGCAAAAGTCACAGGGTCACAAACGGGCTGTAACGTGTAATCTTAGCGGTACTGAGGGGGACACTGGAGGTATAAATACGCTCACAGAAACGAGGCACAGGTGCAAACAATAATAAAGTCGAGAGATCTAATAAGGTCCGATGGGGACATCTAGTGGCCAGGAGCCGGCCAACTGATGACATTGTTCTAGCTTCTCTTGCCTGCAATCTTGGAATATTCCAGTATCTGTTTTGGATTTTTTTTCCTTGTTTTTGTTATCTAACTCTGGTGGAGCTTCGCTATTCTGAATTAAAAACCTCTTTACTGGAACTCGGTGGTGTTCTCATCTGTCCGATCTCAGAGCGTTACACATGCCCATATATTTGGGCTAAGCCCCCAATGTCTACAACGTCTGGCTCCACCTCTGGCTTCATGTATTAGAGTTTTTACTTTGATTAATTTGACTTTCATTAATTCAACCAAATATCTTCTTGAATGAACAATGCCACCCACATCTTGGAAATACTGGGGGACTGTGGGCAAGTAAATTAACAGCAATTTAATTTTGGGGTAAACTAATGCATTAAGCCAAGGAATATAAAATTCAAATAAAAAGACAATATCCCTTTTAATTAAATATCATGAAAAGGCAAAAATACTGGATGCAATATTTGTGTGCATGTTTTAATATATGACCTAAAAGTAACAGCAACAAAAAAACAGTATAAAAGGAACAAAATGCAATGAATAACAGAAATACAAAATAACAGAAGAAATGTTAATATTGATTAAAAAACTGGCCCGCATCCTATTTATACTTTTGGAATCTGGCCCTCAAAGAAAAGTAGTTGAAGACCCCTGCCCTAGTTGGTCCAGCCCAGAGGTGAGAAAAACTATGGCCCGCGGGCCACCCGCGAGGCGATTTTTAAATGTATTCAATAACATTGCGTTTCAGTTTGGATTTTGGAGAAAATTACTAATTTGATGTAATACATACAAAATCCATTAGATGGCGAGAGTCTGCGATGCAGCATACTTGAGTAAAAATGAAAAGAGAGGGATACATGCGCTAAGACGGACGGACGGGTTTAAACGCTGCGTTCGCGTCTCGTGTCTTTTGAAGCGTCTCGTGTCTTTTGAAGCACCTCGCGCTGAGGAGGGACGAGTGTTGTGAGTTTTGGATTACTATAGCATGACATGGCAATTTCTGTTATCAAAAGCGCATCTCGAGACACTTTGCGTCCTGAGCGCTGAGAAAGAGATACGACGGTGACGTATAGTTCTGCTGTTCTTCAATCGGTCACTAATGCTTTAAGAGACTGCTTTTACTTTCACTTCTTATAGTCTTATAAGTTCTTATAAATGGCGGAGACTGTGTGATATGGTTATAATGGATATAAATTAAATTGAGAGCTGTTTGCAATGCCAAATGTTTACCTCGTATTGTAATATTACAATGTTTTATTTTTAGAACTGTAGCCTATTTAACAAGTCTGATTTCATTGGTACATATAACCAGATCGATATGCACAAAGGGTAGAGGTGCAGAAAAGAATTAGTGGTGCTGTTTTTTCTTTTTTAAATATAAAAGAGTTAGATCAGATCAGATATTTACTTCATTTTAAAAGCCATAAATTCAGTATTGAGCAGAATTAAGTTTAGCCTTTTGGTTTAGCCCTCCACTACAGTCTCATTTCTCATGTGGCCCCTTGGGATTAATTGAACACCCCTGGATTTAGAGAAATATTTGAAAAAATATAATAAAAATAATGCATACTGTAAATTATTATGGCTAATAATGTGTAAAGATTTTCATCAAGATCAAATCTGATGTTTTCCCTTGGCATGTACCGGGGGAAAAATCTACTGACGCAACATCTCCTACAATGTGTCGCTCTGATTTCATCACAGACTCTGGATCTTGTAATTCTAATTTTACCTCCTCCTCTATTATATCTTCCCCTAACACCAACACACATTATCACATTCTGACTTTTCACTGGCGGATCTAGGGGCGGTGCCAGAGGGGCTCTGGCCCCAGTTGAAATCTTATTGGCCCCTGAAGTGCCCCTTTCCTCTCAGGTGTAGCCTACACCTGATATGCGTTTTGGTCGATCGGATCACAAGTGGACGACGTTAAATACAGGTGTAAATGGGGTGTGAAAAGTTTTGAGCTTGATGACTTTCTACCGCATTCGACCGGATTGTTTTTGTGGTGTAGACGCTCATGTTTGAAGGCAGGGCTCTAGACTAACTTTTTGCACTGGTTGCACTGGTTGCACTGGTGCGCCTAACTTTTTTTCTTAGGTGCGACATCCGACGGGTTTTCCCAGATCGCATCACATATGTCTAGTCAGTAACAATGACAGGTGAAAACACGCACATCCCTTCGCGAGCATATCACGCTCTAATGAAGGGAAACGGGGAGTTACGAATTGCCCTCATTGTAATCCGTCAAAATGACGGACAAAATCTGTCAATGACAGAGAATTTTCAGTTAACGCGACCTCTGGTACACACACGTACAGGAATATCTGGACCACGGTCAATCAGAGGGGGGTCCGCCCTTCACTATCTCTGATTGGTTTAGACCACGATATGGGCCTAATGTGTGTCTGTTGTTGAATCACAGGGTGACTTTTAGAGTCGCAGACTTTTTTTCCCCCCCGAACAGCTGGTCGCACCGGTGCGACCTCATATTTTTTTTAGTCGCACCCTGGAAGGTGTTCGAGCCAGTGGCGGAGCCAGACAATTTTCATAG
Organism: Triplophysa rosa; assembly: GCF_024868665.1. Taxonomy (NCBI): domain Eukaryota; kingdom Metazoa; phylum Chordata; class Actinopteri; order Cypriniformes; family Nemacheilidae; genus Triplophysa; species Triplophysa rosa. The sequence continues at coordinate 4,729,135 of NC_079908.1, forward strand.
GGGTGGCCAGACTGAGACCATAGCTCACACAGGGGTAGCACAGAAACTGATATCATCTTTTTTTTCCTATGTGGCAAGTCACTGTGGATCTAGTAGTGTTTCTAAGTCACTCACTCATTTACTATACAGGCAGTGATTGCCATGTAGAATTACATCATGAAGATCCACATAAGCTTTTTAATGTATTACTAAACTCATTTTAAAAAAAGATCTGAAACAGTGTGGCATTGCAGAAGGTGGTGTCTTTTTAATGAAGCTGGTGATAAAGCTCACACCATAATGACAATTTACACGACATAAGAATATACCAGAATGCACTTTTATCAAACAAACATTACAATATCACAGAACACACTCAAACTTACTTAAGTCGTATTCTTCGGTTGCTGTGATTTAAAGCAAACCGATTCACAAATTCATCAATGTCAATGGAAGTTGCTCGCTTAGACTCCACACTCAAAACACCCAGGTTACTCAATCTTTCATCATCCATAGTTGATCTTAGGTAACTTTTAATCAGCTTCAGCACTGAAAAGCTCCTTTCACAGGCAGCTGTACTCACAGGTATACTTCAGCTAATAAGGCAGGTGGTGTACTGTACCTGTATGTTCACTTCCATGAAGAGCAACAGATGAGCGCTCTCCTTCAATGTCTAACTCTGTCTCATCACTGTGATCCCGCATCTCCCTCTCCACACCACTTTCCCTCCTCTCATTACTCGGCTTACTACACTGACTGACGAAGTAGGAAGTAATTTTCCTCTTCATTTTGCCTGAGAGGTGCAAAACCAAAATATAGTAACCTTAACATTATGGGCAAGCATTTCAAAAATATTCCTTTGCAATACTTTGCATATTATCATTTGGCTGCCAACTGCCAACAAAACATTTGAATTCCCTTTCAAGGATATGACACAGACAGACCACCACCATTAAGCTAAATCAGCACTGAAAGTTGACTTTACTTTTAATGGCCTTCTACAACGCTCTTTTACTTGACACTGACACAGTGAAACTGTTTATAGCTTGCGACTTTCATACTGCTAAGTTAACAGCCTAAATTAACTTCGCAAACTTTACCATGTCTGTTTCAACTTCAGCACGCCAGCCATAATATACATAAATTAAGACAAGAAACATTTCAAACATAGGTAAGTTAACAAGAAGAATTACGTTTATTCACTGTGATCTCTTCTCTCGCAGCGGGAAACAGACAGTCCTCTTACTGCACGCGCAAAGTCCGTTGGAGCACACGCGAACAACAACAACAACACTACTTCTGTAATTGTGTTGGTGGTTGAAATTCAAGTTTAGTGTATTACCGCCACCTTCAGTTTGGGTGGAGAAGTACTTGTTTGAGGTGCGCTGTTGAAATGCATCCATATGGGAACAAATGTGTACAGAAATGGTTCCCGCAAAAAAGTTGCCGGCAAAGCGGTGATGGGGTGGCCAAAGATGAATTTATGGTGACCTTGGCCACCATTGGCCACCCGCTGGCTCCGCCCCTGATTCGAGCACCCATAAAAAACCGCCTATTCTCTGCGCGCTAGCTAGACAGGATTTAACGGCTAAAGACCTAAAAGGTTTGTTTGAAGACAAAAAAACGTACAAAGCACAGTGTTTTCTCACCATTCCAGACTTATAACACACACTTACAGTCTTACAGCCTCACTGCTGTCAAAGCAGAAATAAAAAACACTGCTTTCAGTTTGTTTTTTCAGTATGTTAATCTCCGGTCGCGTTCATATTGTAATGGGATATGTTTAGGAAACTACAAATCCCATCAGGTTTAGCACTATAAAAGGAAGTGAGGAGATTTGTTGTTCCTTTTCCTCCTTTGGTTCTCCTGTTAATGGGAGATGTTTGGGAAACTACAAATCCCATCAGGCCTAGCATTATAAAAGGAAGTGAGGAGATTTGTTGTTCCTCTACCTCTCTTTGTTCTCCTGTCGATGGGGTTTGGATGAAAGTTGCAGCTGGCTTATTTAATGCATAGTGGCAGTAACCAGCAGTTAAGGAACATCTATCTGCAGACACGGTAAATACGGAGAGAGAGCATGGTGGTGTGCTGAACATATGTTTTGTTTAGAAGGTAGTTGTTTTACTATTTGATGGATGTGTGTACATGTGTATTTAACACATGCCATATGATATTATTTTGTTTGTTTTAGTGTTATGGCGAGATGGCTGCCTGAGCATCACAAATCAGAATAGTGGATGGTAGAGGTATTATTGCTTTTATTTCTTAAAACTTAAGAGTTTATAAAATAAAGTTTTAATGGTTTTTATAATTTTAATGGTTATTGCGAATGTGTTTTATCTTTTAATGTTTTGGGTATGTGATGTTTTTCTTTGATATTTTAAACAAGTCCTTTTATTAATGAATTGTGCTTTCCCTTACAGGGATGCAATTAAAAAAATAATATTTTTTAACAGTGTGTGCAGTACTGGCACTTCTGTATTTTAATCTTTAGCATACAATCACTTCGAGTCAAAGCATCATTGTATGGGTTACAAGTAATGACATCGCACTACAGGGAGGGAGCACTTATCATCAATATTAAAAGCCAATTCTTCTATCCATGTAGTTTTAACTCTTTTTGTATCGTCACAAGATACATTTTTTTAATGAAAAAGAAATCAGCATGAACAATCAAATCATCTTCTTTCTACCACTAAATGTCATATTTGTGCCTGAAAACTTGATTTTCCTGTTAGAGCAACACATCTCTGGTTAACTGGTCAGTTCTTATAGCAGCCCTTGTTAGATCATTTCTTGATCTGCTTGAACTTGTAAACAAGAAATAGATGGACGTTCAAACGGCTCATCTGGTCCAAAGCTGTTCAATCCATTGCATGTCAAGCCTTCATACCGTGGCAGTGGAATGGGCTTCATCTGCCTCAGCTGCAACCAATTTCAGGTACTGTTGCCAGACTGCAACCACAAGACCTTTGGCTCCCAGAGAACATCTGTCCAGCCAGATTAACATCAAGACCCCTGACTGACACAGAAGGGATTTTTGAGGGTGGAGTATTTTATTAGCTGTTGTTGAATGCCTGTTGTAATGCACAGTCATGTTGAAAAGTAAAAAAACAAGGCTAATAATTTGATTGGATTTCATTCCTTATTTAAGCAAATCGCAGGTGCTTTGGCAAATTTGAACAAAGAGTTCATTGTCTACAATTTGCACAATAACTAAACGCACATGGCATAAACTGAAAAAAATATTTTCAGGGAAACTGTCAAACTCAACACAGCTTCTTTCATTGTAAGCCATTACATGCAAAATTATCCATTCAATTATCAAAATCTAGACTGTCTGCATAAATATCAAATTTAAATGTTCCACATAACCATATGACATGCAATGAAATGCTTTTTATGACCACTCATTAACAAATTAAGGTTAAACAATACATTTTTAGTACTGAATTGAATTTACAATGTAATATATATATGACATACAATGTTTCTTATGTCTGCTAAATTAAAATTGATCAAATTAAATTGCAATTAAATTGGAATGACAATCAACCCGTCAAGGGTTACTTACACCTTGTTTTGATAGTCCACTTTAGATATTATTAGGGGTTTACCGAACCGTCACAGGCAACATTCCAAATATAGTCATCATCCCTATGCCCTACTCATTCGAAGGGCAGATCCCTCGGAGTTTAGACTTTGGAGTGAACAAGGCATTTGCATCCATTATTGTAGACGATTGGAATGCACTTGGCAAAGGAAGCGACGTAATTTCTAGTGATGGGTCGTTCATGAACGATTCGTTCTTTTTGAACGAATCTTTAAAATGACTCGGGAGTAACGAGTGTCTCAGCGAGTGATTCGTTCATTTTGTGTTGACCGCGCATGTGCAACATTGTACCAGAAACAGTAATAAAGTTCGTCTCTCGAGTCATCGGGTCCGAGTCCTTTCGTTCTTTTATACCGGAAAGAGAAATGATTAGTTCGTCTCTCGAGTCATCGGGTCCGAGTCCTTTCGTTCTTTTATATTATATTCTTTTATATTATATTTTATATTATATTTATATTCTTTTATATCGTTCGTTTTATTATAAACGCAACACTTTTGTTTTTGCCCCCATTTTTCATGAGCTGAACTCAAAGATCTAAGACTTTTTTATGTACACAAAAGGCCTATTTCTCTCAAATATTGTTCACAAATCTGTCTAAATCTGTAAAATCTGTGTTAGTGAGCACTTCTCCTTTGCTGAGATAATCCATCCACCTCACAGGTGTGGCATATCAAGATGCTGATTAGACAGCATGATTATTGCACAGGTGAAACTGAAAACATCACAGTTCCCTTTCATGCCTAAGGCCATCAAACGTAACGTGTAACTTAGTTGACACGCGCCGGACGGCTAGTTATGGATGCTGCGCACCGACGCCCCCAAATTTTTCCCAGGTCGCCCGGCAGTGCCGAAACGTAGGGGAGAGCGCCCGCGATCGAACGGAAGCGTCATGGGGCGGCGGCGACGCCCGGGGGACCCATGAAAAATGCCCAAAGTGCCTAATTTTTGAGTCACGGAACGAAGGGTTAGGCGCTCTCTTGGGCAGAACCACGAGGGGGCGACTCGACGTACGGTCCCAGCCTAAGCCGCGCGCCAATCAGGTTGCGACCGGGTCTCCCAAAGAGCGCCTGAACATCCCCCTTGCAGCCTACGGGCCGGCTCCGGACCCCGACGTACACGAGAAGCCTACGCGTGCCCCTTGTAACCTATTTTGGGCGGGGCTTCCTGCTGGCCACGCCTCCATCCTCAGAACGCCTACGCATCCCCCTTGCAGCCTAAACTTGAGGTAGGCCTGCCCGACACCCCCGAAGCCTGCCCGAAGACCCGGATGCCACCCGGTGCCCCGGGGGACCCCGTCTCGGAGCTGACTGCCTCGTTTGAGCCCAGCGGCTGTGTGACACACGCTTAAACAGCCCAAAGACCTTTTCTTTGACTTTCGAGTCGAACGTGCACATAAAAGCGCGGTGTTCATCTACACCATGATTTCTCACATCTGCGATTCACTGGAAGGGCCAAAAATTAGGTAGACAGAGTAAGACCCCTGTCAGTGGTCTCGTTTGCTTTGGCAATGATTTATCCAGCTTAAACCAACAGTAGAGTGTATAAGAGGAACATCCCTTCATTATGACGTGCATTAAGGCTCACAGTTGTGCTCCAGAAGCTTAAAAATGGTGTGTCCATTAGCTACCTATGGGAGCCATGCCAAAAGTGTTACGTGTGGCATGTACATTAACAAGAGAACAAGTTGCTTGTATAGCCCACAATTATGTTCTGCCTTGTTTGTTTGTGTGCAGCTGGGTAAGCTCCCTCCGTCAATCCGGAGTGACAGAAACAACGATCAAACACTACGTCGATAATGTCTCCCAGTTCATCGACTTCATCGCGGAGACACCTCCTCAGACGTCACGCCTGAGCAAGAACGTGATGATCGGCCTAAGGCGGGAGATGAAGGGCCTGAGGAAGTCCTTAAAGAGGGGGGTCGACATGCACAGGACTTCTGTAAAGGCTTCCAAAGAGGAGAAGGTGCTGAGCAAGGGTTTGCTTTTAGAGTGCCGGAATAAATCAAAGCTGGGCATTCCCGAAGCACTTGGTAAGTTTTATGTGAACTGAACATGTTAAAAAATTTTTTAATTTTATTTATTTTTTTTTTTTTAACTCCTCTTTGCTCTCCCACTGTGTTCAGCTCTCCTGGAGATGGACCCCACGCTGAGAATCCAGTGGAAGTTTTATGGACTTTTCTCTGCGTTCCTGTCATCTGTTTTTGGGCACAGAGGGGGTGTCTTCCAAAATATGACCATCCAGGAGGTCATGGAGGCAAAGAGGTCATCAACGGAGAACGCCTTTCTCATAAATGTGAGTGTTTCACATTTTCACTCTCCTTGGCTGTCCGTGTGGTGTCCCGTTCTGAAGCACCTTTGGTTTTTATCTGTCCGCAGATAAAGACCCACAACACGAATGAGTTGTACGGCCCAGCGCAAATTTTTTTGATGGAGGAGGAGTACGGTACGCGTTACGCATCTGAAGGACCAACTTCCGGGCGGCCTAGGAGCTAAATTCTTTTTCTTTGTGTCAACGCCCAACCCTTGCAAGAACTTGAACAATTACTTTCAAGAGGCATGGAAGGCAATGGGCCTGCCAGGATGTCCGACCTTCACAGACGTGAGAACGTCCATCGCCAGTCACGTAAGTTTTGAAATAATCCATGTCAAATGTGAAACGTACTTTTCTGAGGCTTTTTTTGTGACTTACGGAATTTTTTTTCTCTTTTCCAGGCCAAGTTCACGCATGCTCCTGAGAACCGCCTGAATCTTTGTAAATTTATGTGCCATGATGTCCGCATGGCGGACATTTTTTACGTCACCAACCTCACTGCTAAGTAGGCAGTTGAACACAGAAGGCTGTTTGAGGCAGCACTGGAGGGTCCTGAGAGGTCGTCGGCATCTAAATACATACCTTAACGCAGACGCCAGGTCGCCTCAAAGGATCACCCTCGAAAAAAGCGTAAACTGTTGGAGCCCGAATTCAGCTCTGGCAGCACCACTCCCGAGGATGACCAAGTGACTTTCCAGGAGTCGGGTGTGTCTAGCGTAGAGGACAGCCAGGTAAATTGATATTCTCTTAACAAGACAGAATCTACGGTACGGTGATTTGTATCACAGCGTCTAATTTGCTTCTGCCAATTTTCTTCGACAGGGTGAATCTGAGCCAACCAAACCCAGCCAAGACATCGAGGCCGAGAGAAGAGGCGAGGAAGATGAGGCGTCGGAACACGGACAGTTGAAAAGGCAAAGGAGACCGATCGTCCTATTGACGCCCCTGAAGTCGGCTTTAAGAAAAAAACATTTCATTCTCTCAGCTGTCCCCGCTGAAAGTGAAAAAGACTGTCGTCTCAACGTCTCTGACACTTGTTGGAATGGGGCGACAAAGACTTCAAAGAAAATGCGCAAAGGACTTTATGGATACATGGAGGAAGAGAAACAAGAAGTGAACTTTTGAACTTATGTTTTTTTATTTCCTTCATTTCAGGTGCCTTTTCCAGTTTGTTGACTGTGTTTTGTACATGCATATGCTTATAACTTACTGTTTTACATATTTATTCTTATTTAAATGTAAAGCGTTCATTTGTGTGTGACTTGTTTTTTTATTTTTAATAAACTTTGGCGATTGCAATTTAACATTTTTGTTGTTGTTTTTAATGGCCATCAATATTCTTTTCAAAACTTTAAGTAAAACCCACGGTATATTGCACAGAATAACTAATTTATATATTAAGTGTGTGTTACAGCTTTGTGACATCTTTATTATGCTTAAAAAAGTGTGTCCATTATCTACCTATGTACGCCCTGTCGAGTATGTTATTATTGGGAAGCATTTTTGCACTTCGGGTATATATTCGTAACTTATCTAATGGGGACCTCTTAGGTAAATAATGGACAAAGCCTATTAAGGGTTATTATTTAACCTTGGCAATGAGTTATATAGCTTAATCCAACAGTAGAGTGTATGAGAGTCACAGCCCTTCACAATGACGGGCATTAAGGCTAACAGTTGTGCTCCAGAATCTTAAAAATGGTGTGTCCATTAGCTACCTATGGGAGCCGTGCCAAAAGTGTGTGTGACTCAGTTTGGCAATTACCTGTTTATTACAGCTTTGTAACATGGTTATTATGCTCAAAATGACAATACATGTTTAACTTATTTAATGGGACCCTCATAGGTAAATAATGGACAAAGCCTATTAAGGGTCATTATAAGCCTGAGTAAGGAGTTATATAGCTTAATCCAACAGTAGAGTGTATGAGAGTTACAGCCCTTCACAATGACGTGCATTAATGCTCATAGATGCGCTCCAGAATCTTAAAAATGGTGTGTACATTAGCTACCTATGAGGACCCGTCAAATAAGTTACGACTGGCACTTCCTGTGACTCGGCAAAACCACAGGAAGTACCAGTCATAACTTATTTGACAGTAGCCTCGTAGGCTTACAGTGGACAATACTGTAAACGGTCAATTTTTAAGACTGTAAACAGCTTTTGTATGACAAACCTACAGCTATGTATCCTAGAAGCACCCCATATTGGTATATTGCACACTTCAGGCTATTAAAATGCTTATTTTGCTTACAAATGCACTTTTCACAGAAATACATCTCTGAACAGCATTTTCAGCAAAATTCCGCTTTATTCTTGTACAGAAACCTCGGGGCTTCGAATGCTGGTTCTTCACACCCTCACGCACCACATATCCGAAGCCAGCGATAAAAAAAAATCACAAAAAATATTCCAGAAAAATAAACGGCCCACAACGTCCCCAAAACGTGCTATATAGTACATAACGAGGCCGTACCGACTTCAAACTTTGGGAACCGAATGAGGGGGCGGCGAGCAGCTACAGAATTTGAATCGGGGTCATTCGGAGTCCCCGGAGCCGTTCGAGGGTCTCTGTACGATAGGCACCTATGAAAATAATAGGACAGGTTGCAGGTGTCAGAGGCTCCCGTACCACCCGCGAAGGCCCCAGGAGCCCGAAACGTTACAAAAACTTGCGTCAGTTGGCCCTCGACGACATACCGATTACCCGGCTTGGGAGACCCCCACGGTATACCGTACCGAGTATTAAGACCCTGTGACCCTTTGACCCCTGTATTCTAGAGCGTACATTCGCAACCTATATGTAGGCTGCTGGTGTCTTTTTGGGCAAAGTGAGAGGTCAACGAGGTCCGAGGGGCGCGGAACCCCAGAACATGACCCAGGGCCCCGTGACGAGGCATATACGTGAATTGCAGGTCAATCAGACCATTCTGTACCCCAACCCTAATTGTCCATCAAGAGCTTATGAAAACGAATGGGATAAGTTAAGAGTGTCGGCGGCTCCCGTTCAGACCCCGGGTGCTCGAGGGGCCCCAAACTTTAGATTCTAGTAGTCTGTAGGCCCTTGTTTAACATACCGTGAGGGTGGCTCTCTAGAACCGTGGGAAACGATTTATAGTGTGGTTTGAAAAAGTCTCTCATGCAGGCTTCTTCATTTCATAGCCTGAAAGACCCTCTTGAATGAGCAAACTGAACAAAATTAAGTTTCAATCTTTTTTCAAGAATAAGATACTTCGAGGTGACCGAGAACCACGGTACTCGATATCCCGGCTTGGGAGACCCCCACGGTATACCGTACCGAGTATTAAGACCCTGTGACCTCGCAGCGAGTAGGCAGCAGGGCGCAAACTAGCAAGTCTAGGCGCGCTGTGGACGTGAGGAAGACTATGGCAGAGTTAGGCGGTCAGGGGAAGCGAAAGGCTCCTCGTGGATGCCACCCTTGTGATGTCCATAGCATGCTCTCTCGGGAAAACGGCCTAAACTCAGATAAGGGAGAAAAGTCCAAATCATAATAAATGTGAGCGAGAATTTGGCGTCCAATTCAGGTATAAGACCCTTCGTCTGCCTAGTCGACCGTGGCACATCTATATGAATGGACATTGTCCACGATTTACCTAGCTTCCCTTGCGTCGGTCTCTCGACGTTGTGTCGAACCGACAGATTGGGGTTCGTCTTGAGAACCTATCATCTTCTGAGTATTTTGAAAAGGCCAATGAAAATTGGTGAATGAAATTTGCATGCCGGACTCCTCCCCGGATGTCCGGGTATAAGAGGGAAGCCGGCGTGCTCATTCATTCACCGTTTGTTCTTCAGAGCCTGTGCATCTGATGAGCGACACAGCGATCTTCAGTGATCAATATTCTGCTGGAATCTACGACGTGGTGCAGCGGACGGTCCCTTCCTGCAGTGACTCTCCCCTGGGCGTCTCGGCAGTTCCGGAGGTGTTCGAGCAAATTTCCTTTTCTAAAAGAGCAAATTTCTCCAGCGGGGCTTGTCCCGCTGTTCTCATGGGTGCAATACACTCATCGAGGAGGGGGACGGACACGACGCCTGCTTCCAGTACGCTGGGGCAGACGTTGTGGATGCGTCCTGCCCGCATGCTAGGAAAATAGAATACAAACATTGAAATATTAAAACAATGCTTGATTACCTAATGTACAAAATTCTGGTTGCATCAAGCATATAAAAGCCACAATCCTTAAGGACTTATAAAAATGGACCGTTCGCACCTCGTCTCGCTCGTCTTACTCCTCAATCACGTATTCGGACACGATGCATGAAGATAAGGTCTTGCAGCATCGGGGGGTGATGTACTGCCATCGACTCAGGAAGCCCAGGAAGAAGCGGTCGTCGAAATGTCAGCCATGCTTTCCCGGGCCGCCGTGAGTGTTGGGTTGCAGTGCACGCACTGCCTCTCCCAGCGCTCTCGGCTGGCTACATGGCGCCTTGAGTCTGAGCACGGCTCCAAGCCGCTCCCGCCCCCACTGCCGTGTTTACCGGAAGTGCATGAGGAACTTAGTAAGACCTGGAAATGCCCCCTTTCTGGCACGTTTCACGTCAAACAAAGTTCTGTCACCCTCTCTTCCCTTGAGGTTGAGACTGCTAGAGGATACGTCGATGTCCCCCAGGTGGAGTGTGCCGCCGCGGTGCACCCGTGCCCGTAGGCGGTGGTTACCTGGGGGGGAGCTCGACCTAGACTCCCATCCAGAGCATGTGCGGAGCTTACATTGCGGTGGAACAAGCTGTCTCCTCTCTCCACGCTATGGCTCCTGCCAGGCCAGGGCGTTGAGAGAGCTCCATGGGGGTAAGACCGACCTAGCGCTTATGCAGGAACTCCGTGCCGCCACCGACCTCGCTCTACGGGCAACCAAGGTGACCACGGGGCCTGGGTCGGACGATGTCCACACTTATGGTCCATGAGAAACTCCTCTGGCCGAACCTTGCGCAGATGAGTAAGCCGAGAAGGTCCGCTTTCTTGACGCACCCGTCTCGCAAGGAGGGGGCTGGTTGGTGTTACTGTCGAGCCGCAGTTCTCGACAGTAAAGAAGCAGTCCTCCCGTGCCGCGACTCAGCTGCCTCGGCCGTCGAGCCCCGTGCACCGTCTGCTTCCCAGCAGCCCTGGTCCTCTTCAACGCCCTCCAGTTCTGGCGCCCCCCCCCACTCAGGCTGCCCCCTGGAGGAGACAGCGAAGAGGAGACCATCGCCCCATCAGCAGCGGCAAAAGTCGCCCTCATGGGAAGACCTCAGGGAGATTGAGGCTACCATTGGGCCTGACCCCAGCAACATCGCTGGGAAATCAGATGGGGGGATCCTGCCCCGTCTCACCATCTGCTGGCCCCCTCCGGGGGGCTAGCGCCCACTTACTCTCAAAAGAGAGTCTCCTCTCTCTCTGGGTTATCACAGCCGCTCCCACCCTCAGCACGAGGATGGCAACTCGACGTTGCGTCACGGCGAAGCTGATGTCGAGTATAAACACCAGCCCTCATCACTCTCAGTCAGACTGCGTAGTTGCCAGGCAGGAAAAGCAGCAGTGCCGATCTCCTCCCCGGGGGACCTCCCCCGGCAAGGAATCCGTACTGCTAGCCATCGAACCACCCCCCGGGGGGACGATGAAGAAGATCGAACCTTTAGTCCCCCTGTCACAGTTCTGGGAGCCTGCGGGTTCCCAGACTGTCAGGCTGACTAGGGAAGACGATCCGTCTCGGCTACGCGATCCAGTCGCACAAGTTCAGGGCATCCTATTTACCTCAGTCAGAGGCTAGGATGCTCCCGTACTTTGGGCCGAGGTCGTCCACCAGCCGAGATGTTCAACAGGTGTTGCAGCCCGTACTTCATTGTCCCCAAGAAAGGCAGGGGGCTGCGCCCTATCTTGGATCTGTGTGTTCTGAACAGGCACCTACACAAGCTGCCTTTCAGAGTGATCACGCAGAAGCGCATCCTGATGTCCGTCAGGTGTCAGGACTGGTTCATGGCAATCGACCTGAAGGACGCATACTTTCATGTCTCGATCCTCCCTCGACATCGGCCGTTCCCACGGTTCGCATTCGAGGGGTGGGCATATCAGTACAGGGTCCTCCCCTTCGGTCTGTCCGTGTCTCCACGAGTCTTTACGAAGGTCGTGGAAGCTGCCCTCCTTCCCCTTAGGGAAGGAGGTGTGCGGGTACTAAACTATCTTGACGACTGGCTCAGCTTGGCACACTCTCGAGATCTGTTGTGTACACACAGGGACCTGGTGCTTTGGCACCTAGATCGGTTGGGGCTACAGGTCAACTGAGAAGAGCAAGCTCTGCCCGGTGCAGAGCATCGTCTTTCTCGGTATGGAACTCGACTCTGTCCTCATGAGCGGCCCGCTCACCCCCACGTGAGACCTGCGACGAGGAAGCCCACGCCCACGCGGCCTCCCGGAGGCAGTGCGACTGACTACAGAGCGTGCCCGATCAGTGTTGAACTGCCTGAAGCTCTCGGGCAGTCAGCGGTCCCCCTGAAACAATTTCAGAGGCTCCTGGGATACATGGCATCCTTGACGGAGGTAGTCCCCTTCGGGTCGATGCACATACGACCGCTCCAACACTGGCTACAGAGTCAGGTTCCTTGGAGAGCGTGGCACACCGGCAGCAGGCGTAGGGTGATCACGCTTTTCTGCCGATGCACCCTAACCCCTTGGTCTCCCATGACCTTCTTGTGGACAAGGGTCCCTCTAGGGCAGGGACAGGCACGTCGTGGTGTGACGGTTGCCTCCCTGCAGGGTTGGGGTGCCGTGTGCAATGGGCATGCAGTGTTGGGGCGGTGGACGGGCCCCCGCCTGCGTTGGCATATCAACTGCCTAGAGTTGTTGGCTGTGCTACTTGCACTGAGGAGGCTACTACCTCTTGTGCATGGACAAGCACATGCTGGTCCAGTCAGGATAGCACAACTGCCGTGGTGTATATCTATCGCGCTCACGGCAGCTAACACGACTCGCCCGACGCCTCCTTCTTTGGAGTCAGCGGGTGATCAGCTCCCTGCGAGCCACACACATCCCAGGCGTCCTGAACCAGACAGCCGTTGTGCTCTCTCATCAGTTGACGCCTCGCGGAGAGTGGCGTCTCCATCCCCGCGCAGTCCGGCTCATGTGGGAGCAGTTCGGCCAGGCACAGGTGGTCCTGTTTGCCTCCCCGGACTCCACCCATTGTCCGCTTGTCATCGTACTCCCTGACCGAGGCACCCCTCGGCACGGATGCCCTTGCTCACAGCTGGCCGCAGGACAAGCGGAAGTACGCTTCCCCTCAGTGAGCCTCATTACACAGGTCCTGTGCAAGGCCAGGGTAGAGGAGCATCAAGTGGTACTAGTTACGCCCCATTGGCATAACCAGGACTTGGTTCTCGGAGCTAAGGCTCTGACAACAACTCCCTCCCTGGCGAAGATCCTGCTTCCCCAGGGGAAGGGGCACGTTACGGCATCATATGCAGAACCTGGACTCCATGTCTGGACTGGACGAGGAGATCCTGAGTGACCCACCCCCGGTCTGGTTAGGACGTCACTCAGGCTAGGGCCTCGGCCACTGGGCGGCTATACGCCCATAGGTGGCGCCCCGTCTCATCCTGGTGATAAAAAACTGGATGAGTAACAACTTTTTATTACTGAACTCGGACAAAACGGAAGTGTTACTTATTGGACCGAAAACTGCTATAAGTAACAACCAAGAATACTGTTTAACTATTGACGGATGTTCCATAAAACCCTCGTCGTCAGCAAAGAATCTTGGCGTTCTATTCGATAGTAATCTGTCATTTGAGAGCCACGTCGCCAACACCTGTAAAATTGCGTTTTTCCATTTTAAGAATATATCTAAACTACGTCATATGCTGTCAATCTCAGATGCAGAGAAGTTAATTCATGCATTCATGACATCAAGACTAGACTACTGTAATGCACTGTTAGGTGGTTGCCCTGCAGGCTTATTACAAAAACTCCAATTGGTCCAAAACGCGGCAGCTCGAGTTCTTACACGTACAAAAAAGTATGAACATATTAGCCCGGTTCTGTCAACCTTGCACTGGTTACCTATAAAGCATCGCGTTAACTTTAAAATCTTGCTTATTACCTATAAAGCCTTACATGGTTTAGCTCCTCAGTACTTGAATGAACTCCTTTTGTATTACAGTCCTTCACGTGCATTACGCTCTCAGGCGTCCTGTCAGTTGGTAATACCTAGAATTTCAAAATCAAGTGCAGGTGGTAGATCCTTTTCCTATCTAGCGCCTAAACTTTGGAATAGTCTTCCCTGCACTGTCCGGGAGGCAGACACACTCTGTCAGTTTAAATCTAGACTAAAGACGCATCTTTTTAATCTTGCATACACTACTCTTCCATAATATAAATCTTCAGAGGGTTTAGGCTGCATTAGTTAGATCAACCGGAACCAAAAACACAACTGATGTACTTGTTGCATCAAAGAGTACAGAACAGTACTCTACTCTCAGCCAGTCTTGTCTCATTGTTCCAAGGTTACCACAGCGAGCAGGATGCAGTTCATGGCCTGACCTGATGGTAGAGCGGAGAATGGGAAGTGGGGACCTGACAAGAGCTGAGATGATAGAGCTGGATAAAGAAGGACGCGGTCTCTTGACATGTCTTCACCACAAAATTTCAAATGCTATTAGATTATTAATGATAATCTTAAACTATAATTTATTTTATTATTAAGTTTATTTATTTTATTTAGCCTTGTTGTGCAAGTTCTCTGGAGCTTGTGCAGAGGCAGCAGCTTTTGCCAGAGGGGAACTGGAATCCCCTGGTTGGGCCTGGGTTCTCCTGAGGTTTTTTTTCTCGATTAGAGTTTTGGGTTCCTCGCCACCGTTTGCATACTGTTTTTGCACTATCTGCCTGACCGGGGGGGCTGCTTTAGAATTTTAAAGTTTTACTTAATTAATATTGCATATAGGAATTTATAGTCTGTTATATTTGACCTGTGCTTCTCTCTCCTTTATCCTAAATGTGTGCTCTCACTGAGCGTGTGTGTGTGCGTACTTGTCTGTGTACGTACGTGTGTGTGTGTGTGTTGTGTGTGTGTGCGTGCGCATCCGTGTGTGTGTGTGTGTCTCTATGTCTATGTGTGTTAGTACGTGTGAATATTGAGTGTGTGGAGTGTTTTGTATGTGGGTATGTCTGTCTTCTGTGTTTTCAACCTTTTCTTGTTTTTGCAGGTACAACTTTAATTATTTTGCTTATAGTCAATATGTCTCATGTACAGCTGCTTTGTAACAATGAAAATTGTAAAAGCGCTTTATAAATAAAGTTGAGTTGAGAGTTGAGTTGGTGCTCTTCTCGGCGAGAAGACCCGCGGAGTTGCTCGATCAGGAATGGGCTGTCCCTTCCTCAAGAGAGACTGGGAAGTAACCTCTCCCCCTCCACACTGGGAGTGTATGTAGCCACTACGGCCGCTCATCATGACCCAGTTGCTGGGTAGCCTCTGGGACGGCACGACCTGGTCATTAGGTTGCTAAGGGGCACGAGAAGGCGACCAGCCCGAGAAGGCGACCACCTTATCAGCGCTCCGTACCCTCTTGCGACCTAGGTGGCGGGCCTCAAGAGGCCCCGCCCCCCTCGAGCCTCTCGGAGCTGCCGCTCTTTCTCACTCTCGATAAAGACGGATCTCCTGATGGCGCTCACCTCCAAGAGGGTAGGGGACCTACAAGCACCCTCCGTGTCCGGCTACGTGCCCAAAGTTCCCACCACTCTCCCGAGAGACCAGGTGGTGAACCTGCAGGTGCTCCCGACCGGGGAGGAAGACCCAACCTTCCGTGTTGTGTCCAGTACGCGCACTGCGCCTCTAGTTGGACCGCACGCAGAGCCCAGAAGCTCTGAGCAGCTCTTTGTCTGTTTCGGAGGTCAGCAGAAGGGAGGGCTGTCTCCAAATTGAGGCTGGCGCACTGGATCGTGGATGCCGTCGTTATGGCAGACCGATCTCAATTCGCCCCTGCCCGCTGGGAGTGAGGCACACTCTCCTCATGGGCACTGTCTCAGGGCGCCTCTCTAGCAGACATCTGCAGAGCTGCGGGTTGGGCTATGCCCAACAACTCTGTGAGGTTCTAATACCTACACGCGGAACCGGTGTCATCCCGCATCCTGCAGGGCAATGTGTAGGACCGGCAGCCGGTAGGGCGTACGCCTGAGAAAGCCCTTCCCCCTTCCTCAAGGGGGATCAGCAGCTATTACACCTCCCCTCTTTCCCCCACTCGGTAAAGAACAGGCATTTTATCTATCACTAGCACCTTCCTCGGCAGGCTGGGCAGAGCAGCCCTGCCCCCTTAGGCCGGGGAACAGTTGAGTTATCTCCCACATAGCTCTAACCGGACCTAGTGCTCCAGACGTGGTAAACCCCCCTCCATGGGCTGTTCCGTCTGATGTATCCTCATGAATGGTTCACACCTCGGCAACCCATGACCTCCCTAGGTGGACTCCCACCTTGCGGTTAACTCCTGCAGTCCGCACATTCTCCCATGAGTTCTCCCCTGATGGTGAGACCATGTGGTGTCTCCACTAATTCCTCCCTACGGTAGGTAGTGGTCTCTGCAACGTTTTTCATGCTTACCCAGTGGCCCTTACGGTGCCGGGCGGCTTCTCGCTGGTTAGAGAACTAAGGCCTCCGCCCGTGACGGCCGGTGGCAGGGGCTTCCCATCTTTTCTCAAAAGCTCTGGGACCCCCTACCTCTCCACTGGACGGTCACAATTTCGCTTTAGCGCCTACGTCTGACTCGCACAGGCCAGTCAATGTCGCTCCGCTAGAGATTGTGACGCGGCTCAGCGCTGTGGCGTCTTCCATAGGAACCCCAATCTATCGGTTCGACACAACGTCGAGAGGCCGACAGAAAGGGAACGTCTTGGTTACGGATGTAACCTCAGTTCCCTGATGGAGGGAACGAGACGTTGTGTCCTTTATGCCACAACACTGGGGATGCTCTCAGGCCAAACGGTGAATGAATGAGCACGCCGGCTTCCCTCTTATACCCGGACATCTGGGGAGGAGTCCGGCATGCAAATTTCATTCGCCAATTTTCATTGACCTTTTCAAAATACTCAGAAGATGATAGGTTCTCAAGACGAACCCCAATCTGTCGGTTCGACACAACGTCTCGTTCCCTCCATCAGGGAACTGAGGTTACATCCGTAACCAAGACGTTCTTGCATGGCCAGCATACTCTCCGGACATGTCACCCATTGAGCATGTTTGGGATGTCTGTCTTCTGTGTTTTCACCTTTTTCTTGTTTTACAGGTATAACTTTAATTGTTTTGCTTAGTCAATATGTCTCATGTACAGCTGCTTTGTAAGAATGAAAATTGTAAAAAGCGCTATATAAATAAAGTTGAGTTAACTTAACGCCATTAACATAGCATTAGCGTGTTAGCTTGCTTCCTGTTTGCACTGTGTAATATCATCTTGCCTCTTGTTTGTCTTGTGTGCTAACTTTTTCTCTTTTTAAGCGTATATACTACGATTCAACAAGCAACGTTGGTAAGTTGGAATTGCTCTTCAAACCCGGTGAGTTATGGCTTCTATTCCTATTATTGTTACTTGCACCTCATGTCATATGTTTAGCTTAGCCTTCTCTGTCAGCTGTGAGGGTTTTATATGCGATAAATGCAGGGAAATAGTTAGGCTGACAGAGAAGATCTTAGAATTAGTCTCACATCCAATCTTTATCTGAGGATAGTAAGAGTGTAAGAACCATAGAAAAGACTTTGGATGCGAGCAACGTTAGCGCACAGCTCGGTTCCGGTTGAAAATCCCCCACAGCTGGGAAACTTCATGACTGTGCGACGGCGTAGTCGCAGGACAAAACATCACTCGACCGTTCCGATTACAGTCTCGAACAGGTTTGCCCCGCTCAGTGATGCACCGACTGAGAAACCTGCTGAAAGTGCCCTAGTTATTTTTTATTTAGCCTTGTTGTGCAAGCACTGTCGAGCTTGTGCAGAGGCAGCAGCTTTTGCCAGAGGGGAACTGGAATCTCCTGGTTGGGCTTGGGTTCTCCTGAGGTTTTTTTCTCAATTGGGGTTTGGGTTCCTTGCTACCGTTTGCATATTGTTTTGCACTATTTTCCTGGCCGGGGGGCTGCTTTAGAATTTTAAAGTTTTAATTAATATTGCATATAGGAATTTATAGTGTGTTATATTTGACCTGTGTTTCTCTTTCCTTTATCTTAAATATGTGTTTTCAATGTGCGTGTGTGCGTGTGTGTGTGCGTCCGTGTGTGTGCATATTGTGTGTGGTGTTTTGTATGTGGGTATGTCTGTCTTCTGTGTGTTCACCTTTTTCTTGTTTTTACAGGTACAACTTTAATTGTTTTGCTTATAGTCAATATGTCTCATGTACAGCTGCTTTGTAACAATGAAAATTGCAAAAAGCGCTAAATAAATAAAGTTGAGTTTTGAGAAATAGGCCTTTTGTGTACATAGAAAAAGTCTTTGGCATGATACTGGGTTCCACGCACACACACACTTCAAATGTCAGATCAAAGTGCCACTGCAATATGTATTAATGTTTTAGTTTATTGGTGTAGATGTTATCCTATATTTTTGAGTAAAGAATATCTAAATTTATGAGCCATGATACAATAAAGGCATTAGTCTAAATAATCCATTTTACAACTAACTACCTAATAAAATTTAATAATTTTAACCATTTGACATCAGGCAATGGTTCATCTGCTTAATTATTATTAATAATAAATAATCAATATGAATAAATACACTTTAAATACAAGTTTGAAATGAAATTAATTATTCAGGAAGGGCTGAATTTACCTAAAATGGTCTGAAGCATGAGATTGAATCAAGTAACAAACATTTCATTTCTACATACTTTGCCGTCAATTAATTTCTAAAAAGACAAAACATCTATAAGATTTCTTCACTTGACTTCATTCAGTTCTGAAGTTAATTTATCTTGGTGAAAACCTTTGATTTCTCCTTGCGTGGTTTTAGGTTTCATACAGATCGTTCTGTGGAAAAAAGAAAGGTCAGAAACCAACAATAATTGGAAGTAGCATACAGAAAGTCACAAATATAAATCTGTTATTAAGAACAATAATAAATAGCTAAATAGAATCCACTTCGGAAGACATAAACAACAGTTCAACGCTGGTCCAGAAAAACAACGGTCCAACGCTGGTCCAGAAGAACTCTAACATTACAAAATCATTTCAACAGAACATAACCAAATTAAATATTAAAACTTATGAATATTAAAAGAATATTTTAAAGATTTAATTATAATAAATTGTTATAAATTATATAATAATTATATGCAAGGTTATGCCTTTTTGTATGTATGTATATATGAAGAGTTTGGTTCCAAAATAAGATAACTACATTAAAAAAATTTTGGTTATATTGTGTTTATTGTTTTAGTTAGCTGTATTTTTTTTTAGTTTTTATGGCTTAAATCGAAACAAACCAACTGCAGTTTGATTTATATTCATTTGAATGCAAAAAAAACATGATTTTATCTAATTTTGGAACCAAACTCTTCATATATTTCAAATGCAGATTGACCTCCCAAATTGATATTTATCAGCTGGTATAATACAATGCAGTACTCGCACATCCACACATTGTCCATAAAGGGTTGACTTTTCTTTCCAATAGTGTGTCCATTCCCGGTTGGGGGGATGCTTCCTCCTGAGGTCGCATTTGTCAACCACATATGTCATTGAGGTTGTCTTGTTTTAGCTAAAATACATTATAATATTTACTTTTCTCTTAAGATGTAATCATTGTAGTTTTATTCTTACCTTGAACTGTAACAGCTGCCTTTCTGAAATAAAACCTGAAATTATAAACCTTGATGTGTGCGGGGAACAGATGAGACCTCCGGAGGACGCAGCAAGCCTTCGAATGGAGATGCAGTTGTTAGCTCAGCCCTGTTTATAGTTGGTATTAAGATGCGTTTTGAAAGATTGAATCAGAAGTGGATGGAAGAGATACATACCCATTTACACCTTGTCCACTTTCGACCACTTTTGTCCTGATTTCTTCGAGGGGAGGTTTTATGGCTGGGTAAATGTATTTGCTTTTTCAGATCTTTCGATTGAATGGACAAAATAAGTTTATGCAATGTACATATGAACGCGACCGGAGACGGCAGAATAACATACTGTTTGCCCGCTATGGTACTCCCTGTCTGAGGCCCCCCTCGGCACGGATGCCCTAGCGCACAGCTGGCTGCGGGACAAGCAGAAGTACGCCTTCCCCCCAGTGAGCCTCACTGCACAGGTCCTGTGCAAGGTCAGGGAAGAGGAGCATCAAGTGTTACTAGTTGCGCCGTACTGGCCCAACCGGACTTGGTTCTCGGAGCTAATGCTCCTGACGACAACTCCCCCCTGGCCGATTCCCCTGACGAAGGACCTTCTTTCGCAGGGGAAGGGCACGTTGTGGCATCCGAGACTAGACCTCTGGAACCTCCACGTCTGGCTCCTGGACGGGACGAGGAGATCCTGAATGGCCTACCCCCAGCGGTGGTTGACACCATTACACAGGCTAAGGCCACTGCCACTAGGCGGCTGTACACCTCTAAGTGGCGCCTCTTCTCGTCCTGGTGCTCTTCTCGAGCAGAAGACCCGCGGAGATGCTCGATTGGGAACGTGCTGTCCTTCCTACAAGAGAGACTTGAGAGTAACCTCTCCCCTTCCACACTAAAAGTGTATGTAGCCGCCATTGCCACTCATCACGAACCAGTTGCTGGTAAGTCTCTAGGACAGCACGACCTGGTCATTAGGTTCCTAAGGGGCGCAAGAAGGCTGAATCCGCCTCGTCCGCGCTCCGTACCCTCTTGGGACCTTGATGTGGTCCTGGTGGGCCTCCAGAGGCCCCCCTTCGAGCCCCTGGTAGATGCTGCTCTTTCTCTTTCTCACCTGGTGGCGCTCGCCTCCATCAAGAGGGTAGGAGACCTACAAGCATTCTCTGTGTCCACGGATTGCCTAGAATTCGGGCCTGGAGACTCTCACGTGATCCTGAGACCACGGCCCGGCTACGTGCCCAAGGTTCCCACCACTCCCTTTCGGGACCAGGTGGTGAACTTGCAGGCGCTCCTCACCAGGGAGGAAGACCCAACCCCATCCGTATTGTGTCCAGTGCGCGCACTGCGCCTCTATTTGGACCGCACGCAGAGGTTCAGGAGCTCTGAGCAGCTCTTTGTCTGTTTTGGAGGTCAGCAAAAGGTAAGGGCTGTCTCCAAACAGAGATTGGCACACTGGATCATGGATGCCGTCACGACGGCGTACCGGTCCCAAGATCGCCCGTGTCCACTGGCAGTGAGGGCACACTCCACCCGGAGTGTAGCCTCCTCGTGGGCACTGGCTCAGGGTGCCTCTCTGGCAGACATCTGCAGAGCTGCGGGTTGGGCTATGCCCAACACCTTTGCGAGGCTCTACAGCCTCCGCGTGGAACCGGTGTCAGCCCGAGTCTTACATGGTACCAACAGGTAAGACCGGCAAACAGTAGGGCGTACGCCTGTGAAAGCACATTCCCCCCTCATAGGTGGGTCAGTGTGCTATTTCCGCCTCCCTTCTTTCCCCACCGGGTGAAGAATAGGTATTCCATCCATCACTAAGCACTTCCTGGTGGCGGGCTGGGCGGAGCAGCCCTGCTTCCTCAGGCCGGGTATCAACTGAGTTATCTAGCGTATGGCTCTAACCGGACCTACTGCCGCACACGTAGTAACCCCCCCAGCAGGGTGGTTCCGTCTGATGTATTTCCATGGTCTGGTTCCCAGGTTGGTAACCCATGACCTCCCCTAGATGGGCCTCCACCTCTTGCGGTACTCCCTTACAGTCCGCACACTCCTCCCATGAGTTCTCCCCTGCCGGCGAGACCATGTTGGTGTGTCAACTGAATTCCTCCCTACGGTAGGAAGTGGCCTCCGTAGTGCGTTTCCTCAGCGAGGAAATAACGCTTCCCCAGTGGCCCTTACGGTGCCGGGCGGCTTCTCGCCATTAGAGAAGGAAGGCCTCTGCCCGTGACGGCCAGTGGCAGGGGCTTCCCACCTTTTTCAAAAAGCTCTGGGACCCCTACCTCTCCACTGGATGGTTACAATTTCGCGCTAGCGCTCACATCTGACACGCCTAGGCCAGTCAGCTTCACTTGCTAGAGATTGTGATGCGGCACAGCACCGTGGCGTTTTCCATAGGAACCCATCTATTGGTTCGACACAATGTCGAGAAACCGACAGAAAGGGAACGTCTTGGTTACGAATGTAACCTCTGTTCCCTGATGGAGGTAACAAGATGTTGTGTCCTTCATGCCACAATGCTGGCCGCCCGCTGCAGCAGTCGAGAAATGCAAATTTCATTCGCCAATTTCATTGGCCTTTTCAAAAGTTAGTCTGAAGACGAAAGGTTCTCAAATCAAACCCATCTGTCGGTTCGACACAACGTCTCGTTCCCTCCATCAGGGAACAGAGGTTACATCCGTAATCAAGACGTTTCCTTCAATGGTAACAATCTGCAAAGTTGTTAATAAAAAAGCCCATGATAAATAAAGATGTTATATCTTAAAATAAAGAGTCAACTCTGAAGTGCTTAACAAGTTGTTATATTTTCGAATCTCAGGCCTGTTACAGTCATACGTCACAAAGTAATACATTTGCATAATCCCCGCGAAACACTCTGACCTGCCCACAAACACTTCTGATAGTTTGGGTGTTTATATCCTGTCGAAAAGATGCTATGTTCTGCGCTGCAAAATCAAGCATGTAGTTGTTTTTCCTTCCAAAGGGCGATGATATAAAGAACAGAGAATAAAAAAATCCCCCATGACTGCACAGCAGTATAATCCAAACCTTTTGTTTTTTACCCGTCATTTTACTGACAACTGTTTCTACAACCTTGGCAAGTTCAGTGTGGGATTTGCTTAACGCTTATCCATGAAAGATGGGTCAGCATGATTTTAATTGGACCAATAAACATATCTGAATCACAACCTGTAAGTGTGATTAATAAAATGTGTATATCTTCTATTGAATTTTGAAAATCACTTATTTTGTGTGTTATGTGGTGTACACTTAGTGCAGCTATTACTGTCTTTTACTTTTACTAAAATAGTTCTGATAATCAGATGTGAGCCCACTATTGCACAAAAAAAATTAATATTGTGTCAATTAATGCAGAGTGTCTGTTGAGTGTCTGTTGTTTTTATTACTTTGATTAATAATAAAGGCTGTGGATAGATTTAGTTTACTGTAAGGTCAGTCACGTCAATATTCGGCTATTGCATGTACCATTATTGTTTTGTTATACCACGGGGCTGTGAAATGCTTGATTCTGATTGGCTGACGAAGGTTCTACAGGTGTGCATTATTTTTCAGTCAAACGCACACCTATGAAGTAGTTCCAGATCTGTCGACCGAATTACAGTTCGATATCACTGCGCCAAGTTTTAACCGTTATAACGGATTTATACTGTAGCTTAGTCCACCACAAACAACATGGAAGACGATTTAAATTTTCCAGAAATAACTTTTAATATTTATGGAAAGTACGAAAATTTCGACAATTGGGCGAAAGCTGAACTTGACAGCACAGAAGATGAAAAAAAAAGAAAGCGAACATCAAAGGAAGCCAGCATTAGCAAACGTCATAAAACGGTCACTGAAGAACAACTAGACGAGATTGAAGGTGAAAAACACGAAGAAAACACCAAAAAGACAACAGCTTGGGCAGTAAATGTTTTCAACGATTGGCTTAAAACAAAAAATACGTCTGCTGAAGAGGTAGAAAGAGAGGGGGCAAACGCTTTAAACAACCACCTGCAAGCTTTCTATGCAACTGTGAGAACTACGGCTGGCACGGAATACTCTGTATCAAGTTTTCTTGCTTTAAGGGGTGGTCTGAACCGTCATATTTCCACATACAACATCATTGGACAACCGGAATTCAAATCATCCAACGATGTATTCAAGGCCATCCTCAAAAAGTTTCGCAAGGCTGGGAAAGACTCGAGCTCTCATCATCCTCCCATCACCACTGCCGAAATAGAGCTCATTCGCAACTCTCCGCATCTGTCACCAGACACAGCAGCCGGGCTAGTTCGAAAAGTCTGGTTCGACATACAACTGAACCTGGCAAGGAGAGGTCGTGAAGGAAATCGAGACTTAACAACGCATTCATTCTTCATAAAAAAAGATGAAGATGGCATTGAATACGCTTGCTTGTCTCATAACGCAGAAACAAAAAAACACAAAAATCCCACTGATCCTAACAAGGACTGCTTCAGAGGATTCATGTTTTCCAACCCCGGAAATCCACTTTGCCCCTTTAAAAGTTTTAAAAAGTACATCACAAAGTGCCCACCTGACGCCACTTCCTTCTACCTTCACCCACTGAGAGTCCCACAGGAAGAGCTTGACGGGAGAGAGTGCTGGTACTCCCATGAACCGATGGGTGTGAACTATCTCTGGAACATGCTGCCACGCATTAGCGAGTTAGTCGGCTTAGCCAAAAGGTACACAAACCATTCCCTAAGAAGCCCCGCAGTTCAAATGCTGTCAGAGGCAGGGCTGGAGAGCAGGCAGATCATGTCTGTCACACGACACAAGTGCGAAACAAGCCTAAGAAACTACTGGGCACCTTCAGCAAAGGAACGAAAGAAATGGAGCTTGATCCTGTCGGATAACGTTTCAGACGACACCAAAAACAAAGCCACAGATCACAGATCAGAAGCAACAAACATCACTGATCAGCACCCTGCGTTTGATCTGTCGTTTTCTATGTCCAACTTCACAATTAATAGAAACGTGCAGTTTAACCTTAACAAATAAAACAGAAATAAATAAACAAACTGAAAAGAATAAATAAACAATTGAATAGAAAACAGAACAATTAAATACCCCATGAATTTATTTGTAGCCTAAATAAACATTGATTGCCTACATGTTCTGCTTTTTTCACCTCATGCAAAGAAATACTAAATTAATAAATAAACATAGATTGAATACTTGTTCCGGTTTTTTTTTACATCATGCTTATAACTATAAAAAAACCAACAAAGTAATTTATACATTTTGACAAGCCTACTTCTTCACAGGGTTTTGTCATTACTGCAAACACATGTGCATGCGCGCTCTCTCTCAAGCCTTTAAAATGACGTCTTGGAATTACCGGCAGTTTCGGATGAGAAAATAGTCCCCCACTCATCATAGAATTATAAGCGCGGCAAACATAACAAATCTCTTGAAATAAAACACCTGAAAAATTACTTGTAATGTGGTAACCGTGGTATAAGCGGAATAATTGACTCCGGTCCGTTCAATTATCGAAAGTTAATGCACACCCCGAGGTGGTAATGCGGCCACGTCGCGAAGCGGCATTACGGGGTGTGCATTAACTTTCGGTAATTGAACGGCCCGTCGTCAATTATTCCTTACGTAAGTGTTCACATTTAGCTGTGCTAATCCAGCTCCATAGGATTCCCTTGTGTTTATTTATAAAAAGTAAATGATCTGATTGTCTGATTTTTTATTGTTTTAAAATACTTATTACTCATATTAAAGTTTTTTTTAGGAAACATGATTTAAAAAAATATTTTCTTTATAATAAACATTTTAACAATTTAACTTCAGGTTCCATAATTAATTATTGGCAGCAGCTATTTACACCAAGTTTAAATAGCAGTAGGTTCTGTAACACTACGTGAAAATAGAAACTCTCCGGGAAAGTTCGTGTTGGCCGGTAAACACCCTCGAGCCACCATTGGTCCATGGCCATTACGTAATAGGTGGGTGTGTTGTTTGTGTGGCCACGTGCGCAGAGGCTATTTGGATACGTCATGTAAACCCCGCCTCCAGAAACAAAGGGGTGTTGGATTGTTCGAAAACACTATACCATCTCTCAACGTTTTCGAGCTTCGTTTTACCTCAAAACACAGAACGAAAGCGCAATGCTGAGCCCTTTAGCGATATATTGGTGCTGGGATTAGCGAAGTCTTCGGCAAGAGAGAGAGTTGGAAGGAAGCGGCATGTGTAAAGTGCAAATAACACACACCTGACATGTTGCAGTGAGTGGCTTCGGGAGCCCGGAGAAAAGCAGCCAAAAAGCGGAAATGTTGAGAGAGAGAAACTGGTGTGAGGACTCGTGCGCGTATGCTGAACATTGTGAGAGAGCTACAACCAACTGTCTTGATTTTTATGTTTGTGGAAGCGCAGGAACATGCGCAGGAAGCGCAGATTTAGTTTTGAACTTTGTGGACAGTAAATTAACGCACAAGCCCCAGTAAAGCAGAACCTGTCTTCCTTCCTTACTGTGATATGCTTTACACAAAAAATAACTGTATTTTCTTTGCATTAGGTGTAAATAGTAGTTAGATGCTTTTCTGTTACAGTAATTGTCAAGAGTAAATATTTAGCGTGTAGTTTGTCTCCCCCTACAGGTTGTTTTTGAGAATGTATTATAGTTTTGTAATTATCATGTGACTGATTAGATGACTAATAAGGAAATAAGACCCTTCATGTGGCTGTTTCTTTCCTGAGCCATGAAGCAGTTAATCAGTATCCATCTGCATTCATCCTCAGCTCTTGGTAGCTTCGTCTGTATGTTTATTGTTATTGTTCATATTACCTTTAGCCGTGTTTGAGTATTTATCATCCATATTTTTGAATGCATCATAGCTGTATTTCATCACTGGATCATGTGAGAGCTATGGATTTACTCAGTAGTTGCATTTGCTTAACAAATCATTTCATGTTATTTGATTAATACAACAGTTAAAGCTATTGCAAGATTATTGTAAAAGTACTTATTGTATGTACACATTGTAAAAGTGAAATCTCAATGTTTCCTTTCCTTTTATTTCATAGTTTTACTCTACCTTGATTAAAGTATGACAAAAGACATATACATATGATATATATGGATACATAGGAGTATATGGAGAACAGTATAGTAAAACGACCGCTCTGTCAGGCATGACATCGCAGTTAAAGCTGATTCTATGCAGCATCAAGCAAGTAGTGTTCTGTTCCTTGAAAATGAACCAAATAGCACAAGTTCATGTTCAACCACTCAACTCATCAGTACTATACCCAGATGGCAATGCTTCTTCAGGGTTTACATCTGCTGCTGCATATGTCCAGAATAATACTTATATGAATGATTTTGTGCGTTCCTTAGCTCGCCGTGAACTGGTCTCAACAGGGCTGATGAAATTCAATGATCAAACTGAAAGTTACAGGGCCTGGCGATGTTCATTTATGAATGCCATCAGTGATCTTAACTTAACATTTAGTGACGAAATTGACCTTCTTGTCAAGTGGCATGGCAAGGAGTCTGCAGAACATGTAAATCGGATTCGAACTGTGAATGCGAATTATCCAGAGAGAGGATTGAAAATGATTTGGGCCAGACTAGAGGAATGTTATGGCTCACCTGAGGTGAGTTAATTCATGAATTCATGACATCAAGACTAGATTACTGTAATGCACTGTTAGGTGGTTTCCCTGCAGGCTTATTACAAAAACTCCAACTGGTCCAAAACGCGGCAGCTCGAGTTCTTACACATACAAAAAAGTATGAACATATTAGTCTGGTTCTGTCAACCTTGCACTGGTTACCTATAAAGCATCGTGTTCACTTTAAAAACTTGCTTATTACCTATAAAGCCCTACATGGTTTAGCTCCTCAGTACTTGAGTGAACTCCTCTTGTATTACAGTCCTTCACGTGCATTACGCTCTCAGGCGTCCTGTCAGTTGGTAATACCTAGAATTTCAAAATCAAGTGCAGGTGGTAGATCCTTTTCCTATCTAGCGCCTAAACTTTGGAATAGTCTTCCCCGCACTGTCCGGGAGGCAGACACACTCTGTCAGTTTAAATCTAGACTAAAGACGCATCTTTTTAATCTTGCATACACTACTCTTCCATAATATAAATCCTCTGAGGGTTTAGGCTGCATTAGTTAGATCAACCGGAACCAAAAACACAACTGATGTACTTGTTGCATCAAAGAGTGCAGAACAGTACTCTACTCTCAGCAAGTCTTGTCTCATTGTTCCAAGGTTACCACAGCGAGCAGGATGCAGTTCATGCCCAGACATGATGGTAGAGCGGAGTATGGAAAGCGGCAACCTGACAAGAGCTGAGATGATAGAGCTGCATAAAGAAGGACGCGGTCACTTGACACGTCTTCACCACA
This sequence comes from Triplophysa rosa, assembly GCF_024868665.1. Taxonomy (NCBI): domain Eukaryota; kingdom Metazoa; phylum Chordata; class Actinopteri; order Cypriniformes; family Nemacheilidae; genus Triplophysa; species Triplophysa rosa. The sequence goes on from NC_079908.1 coordinate 4,757,204, forward strand.
AAATTTCAAATGCTATTAGATTATTAATGATAATCTTAAAACTATAATTTACCTTATAAGTAAGTTTATTTATTTTTATTTAGCCTTGTTGTGCAAGCACTGTCGAGCTTGTGCAGAGGCAGAAGCTTTTGCCAGAGGGGAACTGGAATCCCCTGGTTGGGCCTGGGTTCTCCTGAGGTTTTCTTTCTCGATTAGAGTTTTGGGTTCCTCGCCACCGTTTGCATACTGTTTTTTGCACTATTTGCCTGGAGGGGGGGGGGCTGCTTTAGAATTTTAAAGTTTTACTAAATTAATATTGCATATAGGAATTTATAGTCTGTTATATTTGACCTGTGCTTCTCTCTCCTTTATCTTAAATGTCTATGTGTGTTAGTACGTGTGCATGTTGTGTGTGTGGAGTGTTTTGTATGAGGGTATGTCTGTCTTCTGTGTTTTCACCTTTTTCTTGTTTTTACAGGTACAACTTTAATTGTTTTGCTTATAGTCAAATATGTCTCATGTACAGCTGCTTTGTAACAATGAAAACTGTAAAAAGCGCTATATAAAGTTGAGTTGATAGAGAATTCTCTGTTCAGACGCCTTGAAAGTTTTCCCAAGCTAACAAACAAAGATTATGTGAGACTAAGAGAGCTAAGTGATTTACTCATGGAGCTACAGTCAGCCAAGGCTGATGGAGACCTGTCTGGACTTGCGGTACTTGACACTGCTCGTGGCGTGAATCCTTAAGTTGATAAGCTTCCTTTTAGTCTACAGGATAGGTGGTTATCGGTGGGTTCTGATTACAAACTGAAACACAATGCCACATTTCCTCCCTTTGAAGTGTTCGTTCAGTTCATTAGTCAACAAGCAAGGATCAGAAATGACCTTTTAGTTTTGAAGTTGACATGAATGAAATTGAAATGATGTTTCAGTTTTATGTCTCGAGCAGATGCTCCTACTAAGCTAACATCATGGAAACAGTTTAAACAGAAGGAGATTTCAGTCCACAAAACAGATGTGACACACACTGCCTCTTATAACAAAGATGCCTTCTAACAATGACTGCAACAAGTTATGTCCAATACACAAAAAGGCACATCCTCTTTGCAAGTGTCGTGTCTTTCGAGAGAAGTATTTTGAAGAGCATAAAGCAGGGCTATTCAATTAGTTTGTCATGGGGGCCAGTTCATGAAAAGCATCCCAAATGAGGGGCCGGAGAGATATGGCTTGCAATACGAGGAATGACACAACAACAATAAGAAATCCGTTTTATTTTTTCCCAAATTCCATTTTTTCTGTTAAAATTTTTCTGGATTCTGTGTTTTCCGTCCTTTACTATACGATATATTTGCCCACATGAAAAAATACTTATACTTACAGTATACTACAGTATTCACTTATAAACTATATAAAAAAACCTGCAGTAGATACGTTGAACCATACAGCGAAAAATAGAAATACAATTGTTTTTGTTTTTTAGTCTACTTAAATGTAAGTCATATTTTTTATAATAAGTTCTAATTTTGTATAATTTTACTAGCACATTTACTTTAATTTACTAGGGCTTTAGTTTACTAAAGTAAATAATATACTCAGTGGTTGAACTATAAAAAAAATCAAGAGGGATGGTGTGGTAAAATGTGGGTGTGTTATAATTTTGTTCAAGTTAACCGGACTTTTATTTTGACGGGTTGCCGCAAAGGGTGTTTGGTTTGACAGTAGCTTTTCTCACATGAAACAGTGAAACAGGTCATGTGCATGCTTTCTCTTAAAGCTCCATGAGCACACGCAAAACAATTGCAGATTACGTATTTACACACCATCTGAATATTTCTAAAGTTACTCATGCACATTTTGAATTGTGTTAGCTGTTCGGTGCTACTTTATTAAATAATACATTTGCCATATTCTATGCCATTCCGCGTTATACAGCAACATATGCCTGGATTCCGCGATTCAATCATAGGGTCCTAAATTAACTATGGGAGCCCGTATGTTGTATTTTTGCCCCATAAGGCACCCAAAGTTTTTTTCTACATTCNACGGAAAAATGTGGAATAAAGTGCCAACATTAATCGTAAAATCAACAGTACTAATATCTTAATACCGTAATAGTAGAAAAAGTTCCACTGTATTTATTACAGTGAAATTCTGGCAACCACAGCTGCCAGTTTTTTACCGTTGAAACAACAATTTTTTTACCTTAAGTATACGGTGAAACACAGATATATTTAATGGAAAACCTTTATTTATATGACATTTTAAGGGAATTTATACAGAGTAAAGTAGTATTTTATATTAAATACTGTTAATTGTACAGTAAAACACTGTAATATTTTTAGGCAAAACCTTTATTTTATATAGTATTTTTATGTCAATTATAAAGCAAAACTATGTTTCTTTTGATTGAAAAAATATGTATTTATACAGTGAAATATGGAATAAAATACCAACATTACCTGTAAAATCAACAGTACAAATATCCTTTTACCGTAATAGCAGAAAAAGTTCTACCGTATTTATTACAGTAAAATTCTGGCAACCACAGCTGCCGGTTTTTTACCGTAAAAATAACAGTTTTATTTTTACAGTAAAACACTGTAATATTCAATGGCAAAATATTTAATTTATGCGGCACTCATAAGGTATTTTCTTGTCAATTATATGGCAAAACAGCGTTTCTTTTGATGGAAAAACCTTTTATTTATATGGTAAAATATGGAATAAAATGGCAATCTTAAACGTGAAATCAACAGTGCTAATATCCTTTTACCGTAATATTAGAAAATGTTACACCGTATTTATTACGGTAAAGTTCTGGCAACCACAGCTGCCAGTTTTTTACCGTAAAAACTGCGGATTTTTTTTTACAGTGTAGCATTAAAGTGACAAACTGCTCTAATGAGCGCATTTCGTAAATACGTTATCTCCTTCGGCAAAGAAGCGAAAACGTGACGACATCTTAGTTCTGTGTCGGCCATCGTAGTGCTTCGAAAGGGAGGGGTGGAGTGAGCCGTTGGTTGCAATCCGTGACCTCACCGCTAGATGGCACTAAAACCTCCACATTGCTTCTTTACTTTTGAAGTCATTTTGCTGAGTGTTTTGCCACTCAAGGGGGCGTATTTCAGCGTATCCACGTGGAAAAAAATCCTTTAATGCATGGCTAGCCATGGATTATCCCTTACTTAACACTTAGCTCTATTAAGCAAACTTGCCACGTTACAATTGATATGGATTTACTATGTTTTTTTTGATACAAAAATGGTAAATGCATATAAATTGTAAAGTGTAATTTTTTTACTGCCTTAAAGTCATGAAAGCGTAGACTCATTATGGCGAACAACCAAAAATTCTAAACGTCCAACAATGTCTAGAGATGTGATGATAATTTTGAACATTGCAGTCAAGCTGATGGTAAATGACACAAAAATCTCCAGATAATGTGAAACATTTATTGTATCTCCATCATCTACTAAATTACCATATTAATAGAAATGTAAGATTGTAACTTGGATTTAATCTGGGCAAAGTTTTAGGGTGTGTTCATATACAGTATGCCATGTTTGGTTCGATTAAAACGAACGCTGCCACCAAACAAGCGGACCGAGACCGCTGAAAAGATGGGTTTGAAATGGCGATTGAAATATGAACGCAACACGGACCAAAGGCATCGAACCGAACCAAAAACAGGAAGCGATAACAATTTACGACCCCAAAATCAAGTGATTTGGTAATATAAAAGCAGTGTTTATTAGACCTGTGCTTGCGCATGTAACGGAAGAATTCCTGGCGCCGTTTTGACTGCTTTAAACACTTCATGAGGTTTACCGGCTTGCTAAGAATCCCATCATATGCGCAGGCATACACTGAGCATGTATAACCCATGCTGCACTGTGCACACAGCTTTGTTTTGGGTGTCCGGTAAGTTCCGTTTTAAAATATAAATCATAAAAACTGTCCAAACACGTGGCGACTTTACACGTCAGCGTTACACGTTAGGTTTGATATCTTTAGGTTCGCTGTTAAAATGCCCGTCTGAATGCTAAGCGGACCAGCATTACATTTACTTTTTATTTTTTGGTCCGAACCAAAAGAACCGAACTACAAATATGAACGCACCCTTAGTCTTACCAC